>NW_007726498.1:297878-302232 GCF_000696425.1 Galeopterus variegatus | reverse complement strand
TTAATTAAAGACCACAGTAATGCAATAAAGGCATGGCCACTAAAGACTCATATGTTTTGGAAATGAATATTTGGGCCTCCCTACCAGACAAAGAACCCTGATCTGCTGACGTGCTGGCTGAGAGAAATGGGAATCTAGATCAGGTAGTGGAAAATGTTGTAAATATTGTTTATAGCTTTATAACTAGTTATTTAAAAGAAGATCATAGCATCTATGCCTATTTTCTCTCTTGTTGGGGAGATATTGCAAGCATACTTGGGGGACAAGTTTACAAAAATATATAGTTAAAACACTGGAGATCAGAACTGATCAGAAAGTTTGCACTTCTAAGAAACATGCTCCTGTTTATAATATAGATATGTGTCCACTAGCAGAGTATGAATGTGTCCTTTCTGTAATGGCTTGCCTCCAAATCATCACACTGTGGTCCATTGCTACCCAGCCTCTTAAGTATCTGAAGAAGACAGCACTTTAAATCTGAAGGAGATGAGTTTAAATGACGTTGGTCACAAGGAAAAATCACAACAAATCATTGTCTTAAAGAGGAATGCATATCCCTTGCTCTTATTCTGACCTGGAAACACTTCCCCTGAATTTCTTTTTTCTATTAGTGTCTACAACTAATCTTACACCAAAAAAGGCACATTTGCTTTCTGCATCTGCCTTTCCCAGCATCTATTTGCTTCTGAACTAATCATGAGACTCAATGTATTTATCTTTGTAAGCTTTCCTAAAACCGGCCAGCAGCAAATTTCCCTCCATGAAGCAGAGCAGTAGCCAATATAGTAAAGAAATTAATTTTTTTTAAATTACAGAATGGAACCTGAGAAAGTCCACTGCCAGATAGGAAAAGAAGTATTAGACTACTCACCTATATATGACTTAATCCAGAACTTTAACACATCCGTGCTCCCTCTGAGTTCCCAGAAACACCACTTTGGTAACCAGTGCTTCTATAAGGTGAGGAAACAGCAGGGCAGAACTGAACTAGCAACCAGCTCACTCACTGTGGGTGATTCAAATCAGCAGTAGCAGGTCAAGCCAAGGCAAGTCAACACCAGCAATAGAACAGCTGCATGAACACCAAAGAATCAGCCAAATTCCTAACTAAAGGAAATCCCCTCTCAAATATCAAATTACAACATTTAATTTGGTGTTTTCTACAGCTTTATTGAAGTACAATTAACAAATAAAAACTTCATATGTTTAAGGAGTACAGTTTAATTTTTTGGTATACAAATACACTGTGAAATAATCACCACAATCAAGCTAATAAACTATCCATCACCACACATAGTTACCTTTTCTTTTTTTATGGTAAGAACACATAAGAACTTCCCTCTCAGCAAATTTTCCGCATGCCAAACAATATTGTTAACCATAGTTGCATTGCTGTACATTAGAACTCCAAAACTTATTCATCTCGCATTACTGAAACTTTGTACTATTTGACCATTATCCCCTTTCCTCCTCCCCTCAGCCCCTGGCAGCCACTGCTCCACTGTCTCCTTCTATATGTTCAACTATTTTACATTCCACACATAAATGAAATCTTGAGATATTTGTCTTTCTATGTCTGGCTTATTTCACTTAGCATAATGTCTTCCAGCTTCATCCATGTTGTAAAAAACGGCAGGATTTCTTTCTTTTTTAAGGCTGAATAATACTTCATTGTACACACAGACCATATTTTCTTTATCCATTTAGGTTTTTTTCCACATCTTAATTACTGTGAGTAATGCTTCAATAAACATGGGGGATATCTCTTTGACATACTGATTTCATTTCTTTGGATATTTAGCCAGAGATGGTATTGCTCTTCTATTTTTAATTTTTTGAGGAAATTCTGTATTGTTTTCCATAATGGCTGTACCAATTTACTTTCCCACCAACAGCATACAAGGGTTCCCTTTACTACATATTCTCTCCAACATTTGTTATCTCTTTTTGATAATAGCCATTCTAACAGGTGTGATGTGATATCTTATTGTAGTCTTGATTTACGTTTCTCTGATGATTAGTGATGATGACCTCCTGTTGACTATTTGTATCTCTTCTTTTGAGAAATGTATATTCAGGTCTATTGCCCTGAATATACATATATATTGCCCATTTTTTAATTGGGTTATTTGTTTTTCTGGTATTAAGTTGTATGAGTTTCTTAATATATTTTGGATATTAACCCCTTATCAGATGTATGATTTGCAAATATTTTCTCCCATTCCACAGATGTCTTTTCACTCAGCTGATTACTTCCTTTGCTGTGCAGAAGCTTTTTAGTTTAATGTAGTCCCACTTGTCTCTTTTTTCTTTTGTTGACTTTGCTTCTGGGGTCATTCCCTTGTCCATACACAAGGGAATACTACTCTGCTATAAAAAAGAATGAAATATTGTCATTTACAGCAACATGGATGAACTTAGAGAAAATCATGTTAAGTGAAATAAGCCAGGCACAAAAAGAGAAACACCATATGTCCTCACTCATAAGTGGGAACTAAAATAAACAAACATATAAATTAAGGGGAAAACAAGAAGAAAGAAAGATACAACAATCAAAATAATACATCAAACTTTCAAAAGAACTGAGGTTAACAGAGGTGGGAAAGGGGAGGGAGAGAAGGGAGGAATTGGAATAGGGCCATGAAAAATGATGACATTCTATATTGTTGAACATAATAATTATTCTGATTTGAGCATCACATATTACACGCAGGTATTGATAGTCAACACTGTACTCCACAGATATGTATAATCAACTATGTTACAATAAAAATAAAAATGAAAAAGAAAATAAAAATAATAAAAAATAAAAATTATTGCTGAGACCAATGTGCAGAAGATTTTCCCTATGTTTTCTTCTAGTATTTTTACAGTTTTAGGTATTACATTTAGGTCTTCAATCCATTTTGAGTTTATTTTTTTATGTGATACAAGATAAGGTTCTGGTTTCTTTCTTCTCCTTGTGGATATACACTTTTCCCAACACCATTTGTTGGACAGACTATTCTTTTCCTGTTGTTTGTTCCTGGCACCATTATTAAAGATCAATTGGCTGCAAATATGTGGATTTATTTCTAGGCTCTCTATTCTGTTGCATTGGCCTATAAGTCTGTTTTTATGGCAGTATCATACTATTATGAATACTATAGCTTTGTAATATATTTTGAAATCACAAAGTGTGACCCCAAGATTGCTTTGATTATTTGGAGTCTTCTGTGGCTCCAAACATATTTTAGGATTATTTTTCATATTTCTGTAAAAAATTCCATTGGGATTTTAATAAAGATGGTATTGAATATGTAGATCACTTTGGGTAGTAAGGACAGTTAACAATATTAATTCTTTCAATCCATGAACATGGGATGTCTTTCCATTTATATGTTTCTTCTTTAATTTCCCTATCAATGCTTTATAATTTTTAGTGTACAAGTCATTCACCTTGTTGGTTATATTTATTGCTAAGTGTTTTATTCTTCTTTATGCTATTGTAAATGGAATTGTTTTCTTAATTTCATTTTGGAATTTTTCATTGTTAGTGTATAGAAGCACGAGTGATTTTTTTGTATGTTGAATTTGTATCTTGAAGATTTACTGAATCTGTTTATTAGTTCCAACAGTTTTTTACTGAGTTTTTAGGGTTTTCTACATATATAATTGTGTCATCTGCAAGCAGAGATAATTTTACTTCTTCCTTTCCAATTTGGATGCCATTTATTTCCTTTTCTTGCCTGGTTGCTCTGGCAGTATGTTGAATACAAGTAGTAAGAATGGGCATACTTGCCTTTTACCAGATCTTAGAGGGAAAGCTCACAGCTTTTCCCCTTTGATTATGATGCTAGCTGTGGGGTTTTCATATATTGTTTTTATTGTGTTGAAATATAATAGACCATCCAGACAAAAATCCACTAAGAAACAGCTGACTTGAACAACATTACAGACCAAATGGACCTAACAGAAATACACAGAACTTTCTACTCAACAGTAGAATAAACATTCTTCTCAACTGCACATGGAATTTTCTCCAGGATAGATCACATGTTAGTTTATAAAACAAATGTCAACAAATTAGAGAAGATTAAAACCATTCTAAATATCTTTTCCAACCACAAAAGAAAGGAACTAGAAATATAGCAAGTAAATGGAAAAATTTGCTGATACTTGGAAACTAAAAAACACACTCTTGAACAGCCACTGGGTCAAAAAGGAAATCAGAAGGGAATTTTAAAGATATCTCAAGACAAATGAAAATGTAAAAACAACAAACCAAAACTGAGAAAATGAAGCAAAAGCAATATGAAGGAGGAAGTTTTTAGGGATATATGCCTGCACCAAAAAAAGAAAGATCTCAAATTTT
>NW_007726498.1:251290-297528 GCF_000696425.1 Galeopterus variegatus | reverse complement strand
AGCAAACCCTTAGCTAGACTAACTAAAAAGAGAGAGCAAGAGAAGATGCAAATAAATAAAATTAGAAATGAAAGATAAATAAAAATTAGAAATGAAAAACCTCTCAACAATGGATGCTTCAGAAATAAAAAGAATTTTAGGGGATGATTATGCATAATTATACACCAACAAATCAGATAATCGAGAAGAAATGGATAAGTTACTAGCAACATATAATTTACCAAAACTGAGTTAAATTAAATAGAAAGTCTGGACAGACCAATAACAAATAGGACCAGATGGCTTCATAGGTGAATTACCAAACATTCAAAGAAGGATTCAATAGCAATCCTTCTCAAACTCTTCCAAAAAATATAAGTAGAGGGAATACTTCCAAACTCATTTTATGAGGACAGCATTACCCTGATACCAAAACCAAAGATATCACAAAAAAAGAAAATTGCATGCTATTTTCCCTAATGAATGTAGATGCAAAAATACTCAGTGAATACTAGCAAACCAAATTTAACAGCACGTTAAAAGGATTACACACCATAACCAAGAAAGATTTATGCCTGGGATGCAAAGATGATTAAACACATGCAAATCAATAAAGGTGATATCCCACATTAACAGAATAAAAAATAAAAAGCACATCATCATCTTGATAGATGCAGAAAAAGATTTTGACAAAATTCAACCTCTATTCATGATAAAAACTCTCAACAAAATAGGTATGGAAGGGACTTCCCTCAACACAATAGATGTCATATGTGAAACTGTTATTTTATGTTATTTGTTTCTGATAACTCCCTTTCTTCCGGAATAGGAAGTTTGTACCATCAATCATTATTGTGTTTTGAAATGCCTATGGAGTTAAAACANCAAAATTCAACCTCTATTCATGATAAAAACTCTCAACAAAATAGGTATGGAAGGGACTTCCCTCAACACAATAGATGTCATATGTGAAACTGTTATTTTATGTTATTTGTTTCTGATAACTCCCTTTCTTCCGGAATAGGAAGTTTGTACCATCAATCATTATTGTGTTTTGAAATGCCTATGGAGTTAAAACAGGCCTCATATTTTAGGTAAAAGGGGAGGGGGGTGTGCAGAGTTGGAGACGGGACAGCATTCTGATCCTCTGACAATTATATTCAAAGGGGCGGGAGAGATTGGGTATTTCATAAGTTTGAGTCCAGAGTAAGGATGTAACTTCTCATCAGCAATTGAAAGTGGGTACTAAACTTGCCTACCAGGGACTCCCACGACTCATGCTTTAGAGCATCTCAGTGCATAACCTAGTCACACCCAAGCCAAGGACTTACCCATTTTCCTCCNTTAGAGCATCTCAGTGCATAACCTAGTCACACCCAAGCCAAGGACTTACCCATTTTCCTCCATTTGAGCTTGTACCAACATTGTACCCATGTCTATAAGGGACCTCCTAGTCTAAACAGAGACTTATTAGAGATTTCTAATGCGTAAGCCCATCAAAATCTAGACAACAGTCACCACCAGCACCTTTTCCAAATAACCAGAACCCTGTTGGGATGGAGATCAACACAGATTGGTTATTATCATAACAAAGCACAGAAAGAATTTAGGGCAAGGCCTTAATGAGATAAAAGAGTAGTTACATAGGAACATGTGTGAGAAAACCTGCGGATATACAGTTAATATAAAGTTATGATCAGAGATTGATATTTTGTAGCTTAAGATTTCAGATAGGTAGAGCAGTTTCTAACAATGACAACTGAAGTGTAAGGAAGCCAACAAATTACAATTCTGTACTTCTGATAAAGGTGCTGGCTCAGTGCAAGAACCACACAGGCTTTTTAGTACTTCCTGCCCATCCATCCTACCCCACTCCTATCACCCTGGGACCATCTTGGAAACAAGTACACTATCTAGGATTTTACACTGCTCTGAGTGATTAAGAAAGAGATTGAATATCTGTGGTAATTAACTTTTATTTTTATTGAAATATAATTGATTATACAGATTCATAGAATACAGAGTTGACTATCAATACTGTGTACAATTTGTGATGATCAAGCCAGGATAATTAGCATATTTATCATTACAAAATGTAATCATTCTTTGTGTCCATTAACCAATTGCTCACTAACCTCCTCCCCTCCCTCTCTCCCTTTCCCACCTCTAAAACACAGTTCTGTTCTCTTCTCTTCATTGACTCTGTAGATCACTTTAGGTAGTATGAACATTTTCACAACATTAATTCCTCCAANGGCAAGGCCTTAATGAGATAAAAGAGTAGTTACATAGGAACATGTGTGAGAAAACCTGCGGTTATAAAGTTATGATCAGAAATTGATATTTTGTAGCTTAAGATTTCAGATAGGTAGAGCAGTTTCTAACAATGACAACTGAAGTGTAAGGAAGCCAATAAATTACAATTCTGTACTTCTGATAAAGGTGCTGGCTCAGTGCAAGAACCACACAGGCTTTTTAGTACTTCCTGCCCATCCATCCTACCCCACTCCTATCACCCTGGGACCATCTTGGAAACAAGTACACTATCTAGGATTTTACACTGCTCTGAGTGATTAAGAAAGAGATTGAATATCTGTGGTAATTAACTTTTATTTTTATTGAAATATAATTGATTATACAGATTCATAGAATACAGAGTTGACTATCAATACTGTGTACAATTTGTGATGATCAAGCCAGGATAATTAGCATATTTATCATTACAAAATGTAATCATTCTTTGTGTCCATTAACCAATTGCTCACTAACCTCCTCCCCTCCCTCTCTCCCTTTCCCACCTCTAAAACACAGTTCTGTTCTCTTCTCTTCTTTCTTTCTTCCTTCCTTCCTTCCCTTCCTACCACTTATTAGAGAGGACATGTGGTATTTCTCTTTTTGTGCCTGACTTATTTTACTTAACATAATTTTCTCCAAGCTTATTCTATGTTGCTGAAAATGGCAGAATTTTATTCTTTTTTATGGCTGAGTAGTATTCCATTGTGTATATATACCACACTTTCCTTATCCAGTCACCCATCGGTGGACATTTAGGTTGGTTCCAACTCTTGGCTATTATAAATAGAGCTGTGGTAAACATAGGAATGTAAGTATCCCTGTGACATGATGATTTCCATTCCTTTGAGCACATACCCGGTAGTAGTATTGCTGGATCATATAGTAGTTCTATCTGAAGTTGTTTGAGAAATCTCCACACTGTTTTCCATAATGGCTGTAGTAATTTACAGTCCCATTGGCAGTCCAGAAGGGTTCCCCTTTCCCTGCATCCTCACCAGCATTTATTATTCTCTATCTTTTTTATAACAACCAGTCTAATTGGGGTGAGATGATATCTCAATGTGGTTTTGATTTGCATTTCCTTGATGATTAGTGATATTGAGCATTTTTCATATACTTGTTGGCCATTTGTATGTCTTCCTTTGAGCAATGTCTATTCAGTTCCTTTGCCCATTTTTTAATCTGATTGTTTGTTTTCTTACTGTTGTTTGAGTCCCTTGTATATTCTGGTTATTAATCTCTTGGCAGATGTATACTTTGCAAGTATTTTCTCCCATTCTGTAGGTTGTCTTTTCACTCTGTTGGTTTCTTCTTTTGCTGTGCAGAAGCTTTTTAGTTTGCTATCATCACACTTGTTTATTTTTTCTTTTGTTGCCTCTGCTTTTGGATCTTATTCATAAAGTCTTTGTGAGGTCCTATATCTTGAAGTGTTTATCCTATGTTTTCTTCTAGTAGTTGTACAGTTTCACATCTTGTATTTAAGTCTTTAAAACATTTTCAGTTGATTTTGGTATATGGCAAGAGGTATAGATCTAGTTTCATTCTTCTACACATGGATATCCAGTTTTCCCAGCAGCATTTATTGATGAGGTTATCCTTTCCCCACTGTATGCCCTTGGTGCCTTTGTCAATGGCCAGTTGTCTGTAAATACATGGATTGATTTCTGGGTTCTCTATTCTGTTCCATTGGCCTATGTGTCTGTTTTTATGCCAGTACCATGCTATTTTTGTTACTATAGCTTTGTAGTATAATTTGAAGTCAGGTTGTGTAATGCCTCCGGTCTTATTTTTTTGCACAGGTTTGCTTTGGCTATTCAGGGTTTTTAGTTCTTCCATATGATTCTGTGAAGATACTCGATGACACTTTGATGGGGATTTCATTGACTCTGTAGATCACTTTAGGTAGTATGAACATTTTCACAACATTAATTCCTCCAATCTGTGAACATAGAATGTCTTCCCATTTTTTGTGTCTTCTTTAATTTCTTTCAGCAGTGATTTGTAGTTCTCATTGTAGACATCTGTCACCTCCTTGGTTAAATTTATTCCTAGGTATTGCATTTTTTGGTAGCTATTGTAAATGGGTTTGCTTTCTTAAATTCTTTTTCTATTTTGTTGTTGGAGTATAAAATGCTCATGATTTTTATATATTGATTTTATATTCTGCAACTTTATTGAATTCACTTATCAGCTCTAAGAGTTTCTCAGTAGTCTTTAGGTTTTTCTATATGTAGGGTCACGTTATCTGTTATCTCCATGCAAATTGAGAAATGTGGCTACTGCTGTTACAGACCAACCACACCTTTTCCCCTTTTGATGAGAAAAACAAAGTGGTGGAGCAAGAGACCAGTAGTATTTTAGGAAAATTTCTTCTCACAAAAAACACAGGAATGTTTTTCTTAAGTAGCTTTTTTCTAACTGAAGTATGTAAAAATGGGTTGTGGTAAGCATGTGAAGACTTTTAAGGAACATGCTGTCCTCTCAAACACAAGTTACTGTGATGATAAGCAGCCAGAGAGAAGTTCAGATGAAAGTTTTTGGAGTGAGGGTCAAACAGCTTTGAAAACAGTATTTGAATGGTTTATCCTTCAATCATTAAAGCCTCATATGGTAATATAAGGACTTCTACTGACTATAAACTTAATGATTGCAACTAATGTCTCTGAATCGAGTGCCAATTAATGGTCTCACAGTGTCAAGTACTTTTTACACATAGGCTGTAATTCTGACAACTACCTTTCAAGACAGATAGCACTGTTTTGAATGTATAGGCTAGTTCCAGACACTATTATCTTGAAAAAAATGAGTGGAAGTTGATCACAAAATCAAGAAGCATAAAAGTAGTACTGTGTTGGTTGGATAGTGTCAATAACAAGGAAAGATGAGTTTTTATCTGATAAGAAAAGAATACAACTTCTGAGGAAGCATATGGGAGCTCCAAATTGCTGACACTGCCTCTTGGCTCTCCGGTCTAGCGTGGGAAGGGGGAAGCAGCAGCAATTAGTGACACCCACAAGGGAGGTGGTTTCCATGGGGCTGAGTCAAATTTTCTTTAAGGGAGTGTATTAATAAAGGTTCTCAAGAGACCAATAAAATGTGTATATGTGGAGTGAGATTTATTTGAAAGGATTGCCTCACACAATTGTGGGGGCTGGCAAGTCTGAAATCTGCAGGGCGGGCAAGCAATCCAGAGACCCAGGGGAAACTTGCTGTTGCAGTTTTGAGTCCAAAGGCAGCCCAGAGGTAGAATTCCTTCTTCCTCAAAGAACCTCAATGTTTTCTCTTAAGGCCTTCTACTGATTGGATGAGGATTATCCACATTATTGAAGAGTAATCTCTTTAGTCAAAGTCTACTAATTTAAATATTAATCACATCTAAAAAATATCTTCACAGCAACATCCAGACTGCTGTTTGACAACTGGATATCACAGCCTAGCCAAATTGACAAATAAAATTAACCATCACAGAAAAGAAGAGAATGATATAAATAAGGTGAAAATATAGAGTAGAGTGAATTTACTTAGAATGAGTGTCCTGGGTCAACAGCTAGAATGGGTAGAATAAAGAAATGAAAGAGTAAAGTCATGAAAGGATCCAAGAGAAGAGGGATGGCAGAAATATGGATTTTGAAGTGGCCTATGATGACAAAGGCAAGCAGGTTAGGATTGGCATTTCTCAAAGAGAAGGCCAGAGCTGCTAAGATCCCTATGCTGTTGGAGGCCTAAGCAGGTTAGCAGACTGAGTCTTTCTCACTATTGAAATGGAATGTTGCTGGGTCATCATTCTGATTTATTGATGAAAATCTTCTCTTAGGAGCAGAAAGGGATTAATCACCTTAACAGCAACTCATCGATATCAGAAAGCCCTAAGCGCTGTAATTGGACCTGAGAAAGACTAGAATCTTTCTGTGCTACTTAAGCTAAATCTACTGGCCATCCCAGCCTTTCTTCAGTTCTTCATCTCACACCTCTAATATTCACATTGTCTAATTTGAGAGGCCTACGAGATATCAGAGTGGGAATTGTCACTCTCCCTCTCTACTCTACATTTCTGAGGCTTACCCAGTCCACTTCTCCCAAGTCAGACTCAATTAACTTCAAAAGCCTTTCCTAGAAGTAGTTTATGGTGCTGTTCTCCTGCTGGAATTTGGTCTGCATGTTGCCTATGTACCTTCCTGGTACCCCATGTGTGGACACTGCTTCTGCCATGGACCCACCTCATACATTCCTGAGAATGACTCTCCAACACTGTCCCTTACATTGACCCAATCTAACCTTATTCCAGAGAGTGCTTCATGCAGCACCACAATAAAACTATTCTAAGCCCTTTCTGAGAATATTGCTAACACTAGTTTTAGGTATGAAAGTGCATATTTACAAAACAAAACAAAACAAACAAAAAAAATCAGTAACAAAACCTTGCTGCCGAATCTGCTCTGTGGGGCTATTGTAGCTGACTCTCTGAGCTCCTTGGTCCTGAATCCTGCCAGCCTGTTGAATGATAGTAACTGTCTGCTCAACTTGCCTTACCTGTACTAGATCCTAGGCTCTCCTCTTACTGATTTTAGGATACCCTATTGTGGGAGGCTCCAAATTTGATCCCCTCATGGTCCATGTGATAACCTACACACACCTTGAGAAAGTAGTATGGAGTAATTCATTAAGTCAGACTGGCCTAGATTATAATCCTGCATGCTATCTGCTAACTGTGTGATTGCAGCAAGACTTTATAAAAGAGAAATATTAATTCTGTTCTCAAAGTGTTATTGTACATATTAAATGGAACTAGGTTTCAATGTTTGTGAAACCAAACTACCACACTGCTTAACAAAGAATCAGTGCTGTTAGTTAAATATGAGTATGAATGAATACAAATAGGACTTTGCCGTACCACTTGCATTTCTCTAGGACAAGATAAACTTAAGGACTCTGGTCCTGCTCAGCAGCCAGGACAACTTGATTATCATAGCCTATATAGCAGTCAAACATGAGAATTATGGATATAAGCCATGGAAGGATAGATCATTCTCTTTTCAAAACATTTCTTAAAGCTGCAAGTTATTCCTCCTGCAATTGTATCCTATAAGATATTAAATATCTGTCAAAACAGCTGATTCTTGCTCAGGCAAGTTGGAAAAATAGATTTTTTATTCATATTACTCCTTTGCCCACTTCATTACCACAGCTGAGTTTTTGTTTCTTCGAGAGTCAGAAAAGGAAACATTTCCTGAATATCCAGGGGAAAAAAGAGAAGACAGATTAAAAGACACATTGCTTCTACCCAACTGCCCCCAAAACATTTGCTTCTTGGTAGATGGCCATGAAATGGCAGACAAGCAGCTGGAAGAGCAGTAGTTATAGTTTCCTTAAGCTATGCACAGATATATGTGGAATTGTGTGTCTTCTTAAGTATGCCTTTTTCTACCTGAAATAGCATATAAAATGGGATTATGGGTGGGGAGTTTTAGGGAGCACGGCAGAAACTCCTTTTGCACTTTGAAGTGGCCTATGATGGCAAAGATAAGAAGCATGAAGGACCAATTAGTACCGGGATGTGGCACAGTCCAGAGAAAATGGGATTCCATTAAGGAGCAGGATTTTGGACTAAAGAGAGGGGACAAACAGAGAGCCCAGGAGAAAAATCCAGGTCTCACCTGAATGAAACCCTAGTGACTGAAGGGAAAATAAAAGGAATGGTTGGCAATAGCATATACCTTTAGTGGTACCTCCATTCCATTTTTAGGTAAGCTGCTTGATTCCTGTTTTCTCTGGACTGGTTACTGCCTGGTTCTAATTGGTCCTGATGGGAACCGAAGGGCAGGAAGGGAAGGGGATTGGCCAAATAGAAGGAAGTCTGCGTCTTCATATGACTCCTCACCTAAATTAAACAACTTTGCTTCTCTCAAGCAGATATAGTTTCTCATCACTTTAATCAAGTCTCTTACACTTCCTACACCCTCATTTACCATTATTAATTCAATAAATAAAATACCTCATGAACTACCTTATAATCATCACAACGACCCATTAAGCAGGCTATGCCAGGAAGCTTTAAAAACAATAAAACAATGGATTCATGGTGAGTCACTAAACAGATGAAGATATTTCTGCCTTTATGCAATAGAAAATTCCAGAGAGCCCCTCCATCCTGAAGATTTGTCTTTTTCTTCCCAGATTTAATCAGAATATCTGGAGTCTAATAAAATACCTCATGAACTACCTTATAATCATCACAACGACCCATTAAGCAGGCTATGCCAGGAAGCTTTAAAAACAATAAAACAATGGATTCATGGTGAGTCACTAAACAGATGAAGATATTTCTGCCTTTATGCAATAGAAAATTCCAGAGAGCCCCTCCATCCTGAAGATTTGTCTTTTTCTTCCCAGATTTAATCAGAATATCTGGAGTCTATGAACCGGCAGACAGCCAGATTCCATTTTGTTTAGTTTTTTTCTTCTTTTTTTGTCACAAAGGGAAGAATATCCATTGAAGTGTGAATTCATCATGCACATACATACCCCTAAAACAATAATTGGAGGAATTCCAGTAGAAACAGAAGCTATAATTTGATTTGAAAAGGAAAGAGAGAGAGAGAGAGAGAGAGAGAGAGAGAGAGAAGGTCCAGTCATTGAATAAAGCAAACATATAACAAAGGAAAGACATCAAGACAGAAAGCTCAAACAGGTCCCTTGTATGCTTGATCCCCCAGAAGACATGATGATAAATGATGGGCAGCACTGTTAGTAGCAAAAGGGCAGAATCCAGGAGCAATTATCATAAGGTTACCAGTGCGAATCCTGGTAGCTAATGCTAAGCAGAACAAACAGCCAGGGGCCAACTTCCAGGAGAAGTGACAGAGGCAGTGGTTCAGGATTAGAAGTGCAATCTCTCAGGACCAATTAGAGCTAGGCAGGGACCCCATTCCAAAAGAAATAGGGCTTCAGGCAGACCTTGGCAGGGATTAGAACTAAAAAAAAAAAAAAATCAAGCAAGGAATTTAAAAAATAGAATAGAGGCACAAGGAAAGGCATTGTCAATTTTTCCTTTTATTGACTCAATCTTATTTCTAGAATCATAGAACCAGTCAACAAATCTATCTGTTTATTTATCACTTGGGGAAACTAAGGCCCAAAGAGGAGCAATGATATGTGCAGGAACATGGGGAAGCTTCCCAAGCCACACCAGAATATTATGGAACTTCTAAGATTGAATTTCACACCAGTGCTAAGGAGTAGGACAGACAGAATGCAAACTCTCTAAAGCATTAGGGAGTCTATACCATTCCACTTCTCAGTTCCTTGATCTGCTTCCCACAGAGATAAGGTCTTCAGTGGAAGTATTGTCTCAAGAGACAGCAGGTATAACGGTAAAAGCTCAGTCCTTGAAATTAAAATCCCAAATATGAACCAGAAGGTTGAGGGACAGGACTCATGGAGACCCTGGTGTATTGGTGAGTACAAAAGCAAGATACAATTGGGAATCTCCCACTGTAACCCAAGATTAGGGGCTTCTACCAGTGTGGAGGTCCTGAGAGGTCACAAGCCAGTATCTGGGAGCATAAAGTGGATGTAAAACTATTACAGCAGCTTCAGAAATAAGAGATGGACATAACAAAATGGAACATGAAATTACTAAAGGTACATCTAATCCAAATATTATCTGGGTGTTTCCTCTTCCTCGGTTTCCTAGATCAAATGTCCTTGAACCCTAACTGGTTCCACATTTGTGGAGGTCTAGAAACCCGCTTAAACTGCCATAGAATAAAAATATCCAAGTAACCTCTGTCTCTAGCTCCTATATCCAAGCATTCATTCTCTGTTTAGTTTCCACATCAACCCAAAAGTAGACCTCAGTGACTTTAACAATTTCCATAAGAAATGAATTATCTTAAGCATTTTGTGAAGTTTGTTGCTTTACCAGTGACTTGTGGTTCATATAAAGTGTTATGTGCTTGAAATGCAATGTGATACTGTTATAATGATCTTTCTCTTCTTCCTCTTTTTCCTTTCTGACTTTGTCTCACACAGAGAAAACATTTTCACTTTATCTAGTAGGTCCTATTTTCTCACCTCTCTCAGATGTCTTGGCACTAGCTAAAACCAAAGCTTGTCAGTACTTGTGTTTGCCTACATCAGGATGGTTAAGCAAAGCATAGTTTCCAGTAAAAGCAGTATGCTCCCAAAGATAAGATGATAAAATCTCTCACCACGAAAAAAGATAAAAATATTTTCACATCATTATGTTTTCCCCCAAATATTTGTAATTTATGTGAAATTTGAGCTGAGTTTGGCTAGGCCATACGCAACAAAAATGAAAATTTTTAAGGAGGACCAATCCCTGGATGAGGCAACAACTTCAGCACAGACAAGGTGAACTTTGCAAGCTCAGTCAGGCAGAGCTTAATCTCCAAAATACATGCCAGTGACCATTGCACGTTATTTCTGGAAGCAGAGGACTGCATATCAGACCATCCTCTCTGTCCAAAAAGTGTGCTAGGAATATGCTCATGCCATTGTTTAGGTCACAGTAACAGGTGAGGCTGAGGGCCTTGTAGAGGCACAGAGAGAGGCAGAAAGAGGGTCAGGCACCAAAGGGCTCAGCAACAAGGGAAGGGATGCGAAAGCCAAACCATGGACCTCAATACAACTTATGAAAACTTGACAAGGCCTCATGTAGCAAGAGTAAGAGTGATAGAACAAGGGCAGGCACTCAGACAGAAGGAGGTATAATTGGACCTTCTTGTGTGTCCTTGCTGTGTGAGGAGTTCAAAAGTAGTGTGTGTGTGTTTATGTGTGCTATAAAGTTGGCATCTTTGTGCTAGACACCCTTATTATTACGTATATTATAAAATGTTTCTCTTTATCTCTGCTAAAACCTTTTGCCTTATGATCTTTTTTATCTGATATTAGAACAGCTACATTAGCTTTCTTTTGGTTACTTTCTGCATAGACTATATTTATCCATCTTTTTACTTTTAACCTGTTTTCATTTATAATGAAAGTATATCTCAGTTAAGCAGCATTTTGAACTTGTTTTTAACCAGTATGACAAACTCTCTCTTCTATTGGGGGTATTTAGTCCTTTTATTTTTAATGTAATTACTAATATAGTTGAGTTGCTATATACCATCTTGCTGTTTATTTTCTATTTGGCCCGTTTGTTTTATGGTACTTTACCATCTTTCTTTACTTTTTTTCATTTAACAAATTTTTGTTACTCTATTTGTGATTCTTTCATTAACTTATTAGTCAATGTTCCTTTTTTCTCCTTTCCTGACTTCTAGATTAAATAAATATTTTAATTTTATATTTTCTTCCATTAATATTTAGTTCTACATTCTATTGCTATTTAGTGGTTATCCTAGAAATTATATCATTCACCCTTGACTTATTAAATTTAATATAAAATATTACTTTTACAATTTCCCAGTGCTGCTTAAACTTTAGAATCTTTATGTTTCACTTATCTCCTCCTACTTTTTGCATTATTATTTTCATCCATATTAGTTATACATATATATTCTACTCAATAATACCTTCCAATTGATGTTTTGAATGGTAAATATCACTTATCATATACTTACCATTCTTCATTCTTTTCGGCCTTTGTATATTTCCAACTGGGATTATTTTCCTTTTGCCTGAAGAAATCCATTTAATGTTGCTCTTAGCGCAGGTGTGTTGACTGCAAATCACCTTAGCTTTTATTTACCTAAAAATGTTTTTATTTTACTTTTACTTTTTAAAGAATATTTTTACTGTATAGAATAGAATTCTAGGCTGGTAATAGGTAGGGGTGTATGTGTGTATGTTCACACATGTGTGTGTGTTGTTCAACATCTAATAGATGTCAACCCATTGACTTATGAATTCCATTAGTTCTGTTAAAAATTTATCTATCTTCATGCCTTAAATTAATTTGTCTTTCTGGAGACAAAAATTCGTACAGTTTCCCTTGTGAGTGATGAAAATGTTCTATAAATGATCGACATGATGGTTTTACAACATTGAATAAACTAGAAACCATTGAATTATGCACTTTAAATGGGTGAATTGTGAGGTATGTGGATTATATCTCAATATAGCAGTTATATTTTTTTAAAGGAAAGGAGGGACAAAAATATAAGATATGTAAGAAAAATAAATAGCAAACTGGCAGACATAAATCCAATCGTTTCAAAAATTACATTAAATGGTGGCTATTGTAAATGGGTTTGCTTTCTTGATTTCTTTTTCTGCTTAATCACTGTTGGAATATAAAAACGCTACTGATTTTTGTATATTGATTTTGTATACTGTAACTTTACTAAATTTGTTTATCAACTCTAAGGATTTTTTTTTTCCTTTTTGTCTTTTTTTTACTGACCGGTAACGGGATCGCAACCCTCGGTGTCGCGCCCGCACCGGGGACCGGCAACGGGATCGCAACCCTCGGTGTTGCGCCCGCACCGCGCTCAACCAGTGAGTGGGAACCGGTCTCCACATGGGATCCGAACCCTCGGCGGGAGCGCCGCCATGCTCTCAAGTGGCGCACTCTCCAGTGCACCACCGAGCTGGCCCAACTCTAAGGTTTTTTGATAGAGTCTTTAGGTTTGTCTACATATAAGATCGTGTTATCTGCAAACAGGAATGATTTGACTTTATCTTTTCCAATTTGGATGCCCTTTATTTCATTCTCATGCCTGATTGCTCTGACTAGTAATTCCAATGCTATATTAAATAGGAGTGGTGAGAGTGGGCATCTTTGTGTTGTTCCTGTTCTTAAAGAAAAAGCCTTCAGCTCCAAAAAAATGAAATACTTAGGAATAAATTTAACCCAGGAGGTGAAAGAACTCTACCCTGAGAACTACAAATCTCTGCTGAAGGATATTAAAGAGGACACAGAAAGATGGAAGGACATCCCATGTTCATGAATTAGAAGAATTAATGTTGTGAAAATGTCCATGCTACCCAAAGCTTAGATAGCATATTCAATGCAATCCCCATCAAAATATTAATAACATTCTTCACAGAAATAGAAAAAAATCTTAACATTCACATGAAACAACAAAAGACCCCAAATAGGCAAAGCAATAATGAACAACAACAAAAGTAAAACCCAAAGCTGGAGGCATTATGCTACCTGACTTACAATTATACTACTAAGCTACAGTAAACAAAACAGCATGGTACTGCATCAAACAGACACACGAACTAATGGAACAAAATAGAGAACACAGAAATTGGTCCATGTTCTTACAGCCAACTGATTGTCAACAAAGGTACCAAGAACATACACTGGGGAAAGGACAGCCTCTTCAGCAAATGGTGCTGGAAAAACTGGTTACCCATGTAGAGAAGAATGAAATTAAACCCATACCTCTCACCCTACACCAAAATCAACTCAAAATGGATTGACAGCTTAAATATGAGACCTGAAACTATAAAACCTCTAGAAGAAAAAACAGTAGAAACACTTTGGGGTATGGGATTGGGCAAAGATTTTATGAATAAGACCTTAAAAACACAGGCAACAAAAGAAAAAAATTAAAAATGGGATTTTATCAAACTAAAAAGCTTCTGCCCAGCAAAAAGAACTAATCAAAATAATGAAAAGTCGACCTATAGAATGGGAGAAAATATTTGCAAACTGTACATCCAACAAGGAATTACAAGGTACTTAAACAACTTAACAGTAATATACAAAGTACTTAAACAACATAACAGTAAAAACAAATAATCAGATTTTAAAAATGGCCAAAGGAGCTAAATGCATATTTCTCAAAGGAAGACATACAAATGGCCAACAGGTACATGAAAAAATGCTCAACATCGTTAATCATCAGGGAAATGCAAATCAAAACTATACTGAGACATCATCTCACCCCAGTTAGACTGGCTATTATCAAAACAGAGAATAACAAAGGACAGCAAGGATTCTAAGAAAGAGGAACCCTTCTACACTGCTGGTAGGATTGTAAATTACTATGGCCATTATGGAAAACAGTGTGGAGGTTTCTCAAACAACTACAGATAGAACTACCACATGGTCTAGCAATACCACTTCTGGGTATGTACCCAAAGGAATGGAAATTATCATGTTGAAGGGATACCTGCACCCCACATTTATTGCAGTTCTATCACAATAACTAGAGAGTTGGAATCAACCTAAATGTCCATCAACAAATAACTGGATAAGGAAAATGTGGTATATATACACAATGGAATACTACTCAGCCATAAAAGAGAATGAAATTCTGCCATTCGCAGCAACATGGATGAGCTTGGAGAAAATTACATAAAGTGAAATAAGCCAGGCTCAGAAAGAGAAATACCACATGTCCTCACTCATAAGTGAGAGCTAAGGAAGAAAGGAAGGAAAGAAGGAAGAAAGAAAGAAAAACAGCAATCACAATAATACGTTGAACTTTCAGAAGAAGAGAACAGAACTGGTTACTATAGATGGGAAAGGAGGAGTGGGAGGTGAGTTAGCAAGAAATTAGTTAATAGACACAAAAAGTGATTATGTTTTGTAATGTGGAATATGCTAATTAACCTGATTCGATCACTTATTGTACGCAAGTATTGATAGTCAACTCTGTACCTCACAAATATGTATAATCAATTATATTTCAATAAAAAATTAAGTTAAATTAAAAATCACATTATATGTAAACTGATCTTCTCATTCAAAAGGTAGAGATTATCAGACTGGATGAAAAATCATGATCCAGCTATATTTAATCTGCAAGACTCAAAGACCCAAATAGGTTGACAGTAAAATTATGAAAAAGCTACCTATGCAAACAGTAGCCCTAAGACAGGTGGAGTGGGTGGTTATGGTTACACAAGACAAAAGAGACATTAACACAAATATATTATTATTGATGAAAAAGGACATTTCATAAATGATGTACATACATTTATATATACATACAGTGTGCCAAAATACATAAAACAAAAATCAATAAAATTCAATGGAGAAATACAAACTTCAACAATTATCATTGGACATTTCGATTATTGGCATCTCAGTAATTGATAGAAGTAGACAGAAAGTCAGAAATAGTATAGAAAACTTGAACAATCTGTCATCTAACTTCACCTAACTAACATGTATATAACACTCTACCCAAGGATATAGAGCATGCGTTATTTTCAACCCCACGTGAAACATTCTCCATAATAGGCTATGTATTAGGCCATAAAACAAGTCCCAAAAAATTTAAAAGAATTTAAATCACACAAAATTTTTTCTCTGAATACAAAATAGTTAAATTGGGAATCCATAAGAGAAAGAACTTTGGGGAATCCCCAAATATCTGAAAATTAAACAACACAGCTCTAAATAAGCTATAATGAAGAAGGAATCACAAAAGTTAGAAAGTATTTTTAACTGAATGAAAAAAAAAATATATCAAAATTTATTCAATATAATTAAACCAGTGCTTAAGTATAAATTTATAGTTTTAGCCATTTATATTAGTAAAAAGTAAAGTTCTCAAATTAATAATCTAAATTTCTACCTTAGGAAACTAGCAAAAGAAAAGCTAATTAAACTTAAAGCAATGCAAGGGGGGATTAAAAAATTAAAATACAAATGAAAAACAATAAAGTAGAAGAAAAACAATAGAGAAAATTTATAAAACCAAAAGCTGATTCTTTTGGGCCAGCCCCGTGGCTCACTCGGGGGAGTGTGGTGCTGGTAGCACCGAGATCGCGGGTTCGGATCCTATGTAGGGATGGCCGTTGTGCTCACTGGCTGAGCATGGTGCAGACCACATCGTGCCGAGGGTTGCAATCCCCTTACCAGTCAGGAAAAAAAAAAAAAAAAAAAGCTGATTCTTTTGGGCCAGCCCCGTGGCTCACGCGGGGGAGTGTGGTGCTGGTAGCACCGAGATCGCGGGTTCGGATCCTATGTAGGGATGGCCGTTGTGCTCACTGGCGGAGCATGGTGCAGACCACATCGTGCCGAGGGTTGCAATCCCCTTACCAGTCAGGAAAAAAAAAAAAAAAAAAAAGCTGATTCTTTTAATTTATCAACAAAATTGACAAATCTTTAGCCAGAGTGACCACGGAGGGGAAAAAAAAAAACCAAAATGACCAAAACCAGGAATGAAATATAGAATATCACTACTGATCCTACAAAAAATTAAAAGGATGATGAGAGAATGTCATGAACCTTTTGCTCACCAATTAAAAATGAACAAATTCTTGGAAAGATTGAAATTGCTAAAACTGACTCAAGAAAAAAGAGAAAATATGAATATACAAATAATAAGAAATCGCAATAATAATTTTGGATATTGCCATTAGGAAAAGTTCAGGCCCAAATGGCCTCCCTGGTAAATTCTATTAAATATTTAAAGAAATACTACCAATCATACACAAACTTTTTTAGGAAATAGCAGTAGTGGGAACACTTACCACTTAATTCTGTGAAGTCAGTATTACCTTGATAACCAAACCATAAAAAGACATCACAAGAAAGAAAACTAAAGACCAATTTCCTTCATAAGCATAGAAATAAAAATCTTTTTTAAAATATTAATGAACTAAATACAGCAACATAGAAAAGTGATTATACACCATTACCAACTAGGATTTATCTCAGGAACTCAAGGTTAATTTAAAAAACAATAATGTCATGCACCATATTAATAAAATAAAGGACAAAACTAAATGATCAAGTCAACGCATACCTCAAAAGCATTTGACAAAGTTTAATATCAATTCACTATTAAAATTTCTGAACAAATTAGGAATAGAAGGGAACTTCCTCAGCATGATTCTTTTAAAAAGCTGCAGATAATATCATACTTAATGTGAAAGACTGAATTCTTTCCCCTTACAATAAACAAAATGTCGGTGTCTCCTCCCACTCCCCACATATGTGAAGACTCACGTGGTGGTATTTGGAGGTAGGGCCTTTAGGAGGTAATTAGGGTTAGTTTAGGTCATGAGTATGGGCCCTCATGGTGACATTTGTGCCTTATAAAAAGAGGAAAAGACACTAGATATTGCTTTCTCTGCCATATGAGGATGCAACAAGAAGTCGACCATCTGCAAACCAGGATGTGGGTCCTCACCAGACAACAAATGTGCTGGCACCCTGATCTCAGACTTCCAACCTCCAGAACTGTGAGAAGTAAATGTTTGTTGCTTTAGCCCACAGTCTACGGTGCTTTGTTATAGCAGGCTGAACTGATTAAGACACCTCCTAAGATGGGAACAAGCAAAGGATGTCTGTTGTACTACTTCTATCCAACATTGTGCTGGCGACCTCTGCTTGTGCAAGAAGGCAAAGAAAAGACGTACGACTGCAAGGGAAGAGTAAAACTCTTTTCATTCATGGATGACATAAACCTGTATGTAGTTTAGTTTTCTAACTTTCTGCCCTCTTTTATAACCTTGGAACTATAGCACCCTTGGGCCAAGCTTTCCGGTTGAAGTTGATCACTTGGTCATTTGGTTCAGAACTTAAGAAAATTATTTTCTGTAAGACAGGACCTGGAACCAATTCTTGGGAATGAGTTGAGGTCATCAGGTCTCTTTCATCCTCACAAAATGTTAATCATTTTATTATATTTTTCCCTGTTATCATTATACTTATATCACTGCTTTACAATGAATTATCTGTCTCTTCCACTAGAAGTCAAATTTCCAGAGATCAAGCACACTCCACTACCTTTGAAAAATATCTTCAGGGCCGGCCCAGTGGCGCACTGGAGAGTGCACTGCTTGGGAGCAGGGCAGCCCTCCCGTTGAGGGTTCGGATCCCATGTGGAGACCAGTTCCCGCTCACTGGCTGAGCGCGGTGTGGGCGCAACACCGAGGGTTGCGATCCCGTTACCGGTCAGTAAAAAAGACAAAAAGGAAAAAAAAAATATCTTCAGCTCTTACATTGTGCCTGGTATATAATACGTGTACAAGAAAAGTTTGATGAATGAATAAATAAATAAATCACACATGATCTAAAATAACTGAGTCCATATCCAAAGGAGATGAAGATATGTGAAGGATCTGTGAGTCACCTGATAAATTCAACCTGTCTCCTGATCTCAGAGTCTCACCTGCATGACTCTCTTTATCTCAGGTCAGATGGAGCTCAGAACCACCTTGTTCCCCCACTACCTCACTGTGATGTTTCTCCTGCAAACAACTTCACCAAATTCAAGTAGAAATTTCTTTACACTTCTATTAGTGTCTTTTCTGATAAGGAGACAGCTGACCAGGCAGAAGATCTGTCCTTCCCTTTGTCAATCTCTATTCTCATCCTTCTCCTGCTCCAGCCTTTTAACATTGGGAAGAGTCTCATCTGAATAACTACTGGGTGCCAGCCCTGGAGAAGGGATTATGTAAAGTAGACAGGTAAAGAAGAGTCATTCTAGCTGGGGAGGAGAAAAAAGAAATTGATTCAAGACAACACATGATAGGAGTTCACATAAGTGTTAGTAATAGCCAGAGGTTGAAGTGGTGAGAAATTAATAATGATGGGCAAGATCTGGATCAAGACAAGGATGTCCACTTTCACCACTACTAATCAACATAGTATTGGAAGTCCTAGTCAGATCAATTAGGCAAGAGAAATAAATAAAAGGCATCCAAATTGGAAAAAAGAAAGTAAAATTGTTTCTGTTTGCAGATGATATCGTCTTATATATATAAAACCCTAGAGACTCCACCAAAAAATCTGTTAAATACAGCAAAGTTGCAGGATACAATTTCAGCATACAATAACCAGTAGTGTTTCTATATGCCAATAGCAAAATACCTGAAAATGAAATCCCATTTACAATAACTACCCCCAAAAATAATAAAATAAAATACCTAGGAATAAATTTAACCAAGAAAGTAAAATATTTCTACAATGAGACTATAAAATATTCATGAAAAAAGTTGGACAGAATACAAATAAATAAAAAGATATCTCATTGTATGGATTGGGAGAATTAATATTGCTCAAATTTCCATATTATTAAAAACAATCTATAGAGTCAATGCAATTCCTATCAAAATTCCAATTTCATTCTTCACATAAATGTAATAAACAATCCTAAAACTCATATGGAATCACAAAAGACCCCAAATAGCTAAAGCAATTTTGAACAAAAAGAACAAACTTAGCGGCATCATACCACCTTATTTCAAAATACACTACAAAGCTATTGTAACCAAAACAGAGTGGTGTTGGCATAAAAACAGACACATCGACCAAAGGAACAAAATAGAGAGTCCAGAAATAAATCTGCACATCTGCAGCCAACAGATTTTTGGCAAAGGTGCCAAGAACAAACAACAGGGAAAAGACAGTCTCTTCAATATATGGTGCTGGGAAAACTGGATATCCATGTGCAAAAGAATGAGATTTGACTCCTATATTTCACCAAATGCAAAAATCAACTCAAAATGGATTAAGACTTAAATGGAAGTTCCCAAATGATGAAACTACTAGAAGAAAATAGCAGGGAAATGCTACATGACATTGGTCTGGATGAAGATTTTTTAGACAAGACCTCAAAAGCATGAGCAACAAAAGCAAAAATAAACAAATGAGTCTACATCAAACTAAAAAGCTTCTGCACACCAAAGGAAACAATCAACAGAGTAGAGAGACAACCTATAGAAGAGGAGAAAATATGTGCAAATTATACATCTGACAAGAAGCTAAATTCAGAATTTATGAGAAACTAAAACAACTCAGTAGCATAATAATAATATGATTTAAAAATGGGCAAAAGACCTATATAGACATTTCTCCAAAGAAGCAGCCCACAGGTGTATGAAAAGCGCTCAACATCACTAGTCATCAGGGAAGTGCAAATCAAAACCACAATGAGATACCACCTCACCCCAGTTAGAATGACTATTACCAAAAAGACGAAAAATAACAAATGCTGGCAAGGATGTGGAAAAAGGGAAAGTCTTCTCCACTATTGGTGGAAATGTAAATTAGTAGAGCCATTATGGAAAACAGAGTGGAGGAACCTCAAAAAATTAAAAATAGATGTACCATACAATCCAGCAACCCCACTACTGTGTATATATCCAAAGGAAATGAAATCGGTATGTCAAAGAGACCACTGCACTCCTGTGTCTTTTGCAGTACTATTCACAATAGCCGAGATATGAAATCAACCTAAATGCCCATCAACAGATGAAGGAATAAGGAAAATGTAGTATATATATACAATGGATGCTATTCAACTATAAAAATGGTTGGATGTCATTTGCCACAACATAGATGAGCCGGAGGATATTCTGTTAAGTGAAATAACCAGACGCAGTTACAGAGGGAGTTAACAGAATATCTCCAGGAAGTAACTGGATAAGGGACACAAAAAGTAACTATGATTTGTAATGATGAACAGGCTAATAACATTGATTCATCACAGACTGTACACAATACAGACATAACTGATTTTCTTAGGCAAAATTCCTTGGGCTTAAACTGTCTGACAATCCTAGACTACCCTAACCACGGGATAAGCATGCCTGGGGGTCATTTAGGGAGATCCAGGTAGGCTACGGAAATTTGGGTAAAGCAATGATAACACCTTCTAAGCTACATAAAGGTGGAAGTAGCTTAGGTGGATATATTTACAAAATTTTATGTATCATATCTGTAAAATCTCAGCTAAAAATGTCCCACTTCCTGTTCTTATTCTCTTTTCAGCTTACATTTGAATTTCCAAAATTCTTAGCAAGCACAATCAGATCTGTAGGTTTAGATAATCAGCTCATGACTCATTTCTCATAAACAGAACATCATCACTAATCATAATTTCAGATTTCCCTATGCTGGTGCTGCCAACTTCAGATTAGCATCTAAGGGCTGGTATCAGGGTTTGCATGACAGATCATATCATTTGACAGAAATGGGCCAGAATTATCAAGAAGTTTTTTTGTTGTTTTCAATTCAATGTCTGTTCCAAGACACTGTTTGTTTCATAGGGAGCAAGAGGAATTTACATTTCACTGGATATTAAACAAAACAATTGTGAATTAAATGGCACAGTGTTTTCAATTCATTCTAGTATTTTACTTTTTAGTACCTTGTATAGGTTGGCATCTTGAAGAGCTGGGCTTTCTTTCTCTTAATCCTGTATTTATGCTCATAGCCTCCTTTAGGTCCTGGAGTAACCAAAAGAAGGGCAAAATCACTTTGTAATAAGTCATAAGTTTTATTATTATCCTTGTGAAATCAGGAAATCCAATAAAAAGTACAATGCATTTACTCAAAAAATAGAACATTTCAAATCAGGTTTATATATCAGAGAAACTCCTTCTTCTCAGTGGGCAACAAGAATATAGAAAGCTCTCACTGGATAGCTGTATACAGAGAGGGATAGTTTTATGGTAGAACTTCCCCACTGAGGTACAATGGATAGGTTTTCGGTTGGCGAGTGATACTTACTCCTTAGCTTTCACAGGGTCCAGGCCAGGCAAAGAGACTGCTCCTCCTGCCAGAAGCTAATCTGAGGCCCTCAGGTGGTGGCCCAAGCAGAGTGGGGACTGATGGTGGCCCTGAAGCCCCACAACCCACTAAACAGGTCCACACGTGCTTTGTCATCTGCAGAGTAGACCACTGCCAAAGAAGGACAAAGAACCCTTGGAACTTCTAGAGGAACTCCTCTTTTACTTCCCCAAGAGCAAAGTATTGGGAAGAAGGATGGGCAGGCCAAACAGAGGTCTTTGCACCATCATATGGTGATGCTAAATCTCTATCTTAACGAATTTTAGAGATTTGTGAATATTTTGCAGCTGAAATTCTAGGGAAGAAAGACTACCAGTGTACCCCAAAATACCACTAATAAAGCAAAAGATTTGTCAAAGTAGAAAAAAATACTTGCAGTGGATATGATAAAACAGAGGTACTTTTTTCTTCAATGTGGCAAGACTGTTTTTTTTTTCAGTAATTTATACAAATACTTTTATTTTACCCAATTTTGATTATATTCACTTTGAGTATTTTTTTAAGGAATAAGAGTATTTTGCAATTTACAAAAGAGCATTTATAATATTAATTTATTCATTCAATAAATATTTATTGAGCAGCTACTACTTGCCAGATACTGTTCAGGGTACTGCAAATAGAGCAGTGACAAAAAAAATCAAAGTCCCCAACCTCATGGAGCTTGCTGTCAAATGGGAGGATACAGACAAACAAAGCAGCATATAGTAGGTGAGATGGGGATACGTATACAGAGAGAAATAAAGCAGGACAAGGAATAGACAGAATACTGTACAATTTTATATAGGATAATAGGAAAGGCCTTACGGGTAAGATGATTTTTAATCAGAGATCTGAAGGAAGAGAAGGAGAGAGCTATGCAGATACGGGCTGCAGAGGGGGGTGGGGAGTGGGAGTAGGATTCAAAGCAGAGGAATCATTAATTCAAAGGCCCTGAAACTAGAATGAGCTCAGTGTGCTAGAGGAAGAGCAAGGATGTCAGTGTGGCTAAAGAGTTCAGGGAGAGAGATAAGGTCCAATGGAAAGTTGGGAGCCATGTTGCTTAGGGTCTTGTAGGCAAGGTAAAGACTTAGGCTCTGCATGAATTGAGGCCTTTGAAGCTTTTTTTGTTTTTGTGTTGTTGTTGCTGTTGTTGTTGTTGTTTCCCTTTACATGTGGTCATAACCACCTTTTATCTTCTATGCATTTTTATTTTTTTAATTTTTTTAATTTTTTTTCTTTGGTTATGAATATTCATGGATACAAAGCAAATTATCACCACTCATGCCTAAGATGTGATGGCCAGATCCATACTGGCAGCACGCCCAATACCACAAATTGTGATTATATCCCATGTCCCCCACCCAATTATGCCCCCAATTATCCCTGACCTCCCTCCCCATCTCTTTTTCCTCACTCCACTTTGTATCCCTAGGTCTGCTCTCTCCCTCTGCAACTCCAACACATCACTGTGGTCTTTCTTTCCTTCCTTCTTTCTCTCTTAGCTCCCTCTTATGAGTGAGTACACACAGTATTTTTCCCTCTGTGCTTTGCTTATTTCACCCAACATGAGTTTCTCCAAAGCTCATCCATGTTGTTGCAAATGGGAAATTTTCATTCTTTTTTATGGCAGACTAGTATCATGGTGTATATGTATACCACATTTTCCTAATCCAATCATCCATTGATGGACATTTAGGTTGGTTCCATATCTTGGCTATTGTGAACAGAGCTGCGATGAACATGAGAGTGCAGGCATCCCTTCGACATGATGATTTCCATTCCTTTGGGTATACACCCAGAAGTGGGATAGCTGGATCATATGGAAGATCTATCTGTAGTTGCTTGAGAAAACTCCATACTGTTTTCCACAGTGGTTGTACTAATTTAAAGTCCCACCAACAGTGTAGGAGTGTTCCTTTCTCTCCACATTCTTAATGTGTTAAGATTAATTGTAAGATGGCCCCATGTGGTATTCATTCCCTTGTGTAATCCCCTCCCATTGAGTGGGGACTGGTTTATCAGCTTACTTCTGACCAATAGGCTACCTCTAGGCTGAAAAGATTTTACTTCTGTGATTAACTATAAAAGACTCTAAATTCCATCTTGCTAATGCACTCTCTACCTTGCTGGCTTTGATGAAGCAATTGCCATGTTGGGAATCCTCACAAACAAGGAACTGAAGGTGGCCTCCAGCTAATAGCTAGGAACTGAGGTCCCCAGTTGGACAGCCCAAAAAGAGCTGCATACTTTCAACAACCATATACGTGCTTTTGGGAGCAGAACCTTCTCTATCAAACCTTCAGGTGAGGCCTCACTCTAGCTGACACCATGATTACAACCTTGTGAGATACCCTGAAACAGAGAACCCATATAAGCAATGCATGGATTCCTAACCTACAGAAACTGTAAAATAATAAACTAAATGCTATTTCACACTGTTAAGATTGTGGTAATTTGTTATGCAGCAAGAGTTAATACATACAGTATGGAAGAACCCTTATAAATCAGTAAGAAAAGTGCACGTCTGAATGGGGAAAAAAATCAATGGCAAACAAAGTAAATCAACAATTCATGGAAGAATATACATCAAAACCTTAAAATGTATATTCTCTATGTCCCTTAATTTCCTTAGAATATGAATCAGGTTTGAGGGGGAAAAGTCCAACAGGAAATCTCATTCCTTGCTAGTGGGAATGCAAAATGGTAAAAACCAGCTTGAAAGACAGTTTGGAATATATTCTTACCGTAGGATTCAGCAAGTATGCTCCTAGATATTTATTCTAACTGATTTGAAAACTTAAGTCTACTCAAAAACTTACACATGAATGTTTGTGGCAGCTTTATTTATAATTGCCAAATATTGGAGCAACTGAGATGTTCTTCAATAGGTGAATGGATAAACAAATGGTGGTACATCCATCAAATGGAGAATTATGCAGACACAAAAAGGGCCACAGCATTTGTCCTCTCTGTAGGATGCAGCAACAAGGCACTGTCTTGGAAGTAGGGAGCATGTATTCACCAGACAGCATATCTGCTGGCACCTTGATCTTGGACTTCCCAGCCTCCAGAAATGTGAGAAATAAATTTCCATTATTTATAAATTTAATACTAAAAGTAAAAAATAAATCATATTCTGGCAAAAAAAACAAGTCTTAAGAAATTCAAGAAGATTAAAATCATAACAAGTATCTTTTCTGACCACAAAGATGTGAAACTAAAAATCAATAACAGAAAGAAAATTGGAAAATTCCCAAATAGATGGAAATTAAACAAAACAATTCTGAACAACTAATAGTCAAAGAAGAAAACTAAATGGAAATCAACAAATATCTTAAGACAAACAAAAATGGAAATACAACATGCCAAAATTTATGAGTTGCAGTAAAAGCAAGTGTAAAAGGAAAGTTTGTAGCTATAAAAGCCAACATTAACAAAAAAAAAAACTTTTCAAATAGACTTTCTTATGTTTATAGCTAAAGGAGCTAGAAAAAGAAGAAATATTCAATCAGCAATAAATGAAATAGAGAATAGAAAATCAATAGAAAAGATGAACAAAATTAAAAGTTGGTTTTTTGAAAAGTTAAACAAAATTGACAAACCTATAGCTAGATTAACCAAAAAAAGAGAGAAAGGACTAAAATAAACAAAATTGTAATGGAAGGAGGAGACATTACAATTAATACCAAAGAAAGGAAGAGAATCTTAAGAGACATACTACAACAATTATGCACCAACCGATAAGGTGATCTAGAAGAAATAAATAAATTCCCAGAAACATGTTACCTACCAACCGAATTATGACGAAATAGAAAATTTGAACAGACCTATGAATAGTAAGGAGATTGAATCAGCAATCTAAAAACAAAACAAAACTAAAAAAGTCCAGGCCCAGATGGCTTCAGTGGAGAATTCTACTAAACATTTAAAGAATTAACATTAACCCTCAAATGCATCCAAAACATTGAAGAGGGCTGAACACTTCCAAACTCATTTTATGAGACCAGCATTACCGTTATAACAAAGCCAGATGAGCACAACACAAGAAAAGAAAATTAAAGGCCAGTATACCTGATGAAGCTAGATGTGAAAATTTTCAACCAAATACTAGCAAACCTAATTCTGCAGCATATTAAAAGTATTATATGCTATGATTTAACTTTATAACTGAGACAAAAGGATGGTTCAATATACACAAAACAATCAATGTGATACACCACATTAACAGAATGAAAGACAAAAATCATATGATTATCTGAATAATGCAGAAAAAGCAATTGACAAAATTCAACATCCTTTCAGGATAACAACTCTCACAAAATTAGGTATAGAATAAATGTACCTCAACTTAATAAAGGCCGCATATGACAAGCCCACAGCTAACATTACACTCAGTGTTGGAAGGGAGGAAGCTTTCCCTGTAGGACCAGGAAGAAGACAAGGGTACCCACTCTCACCATCTCTATTCAACATAAAACATAATTCAAACATAATTTGCCAGAGCAATTAGGCAAAAAAAAAGAAAAAAGAAAAAAGATATAGAAAAGACATACAAATTAGAAAAGAAGTAAAATTATCTGTATTTTCAGATGACATGATCTATGATCTTATATTTAGAAAACCCTAAAGATCCACAAAAAAATGTTAGAAGTAATAAAAATCTCAAATGGGAGATCAAGAAAAAAAATAATTTATAATAACTTCAAAAAGAAAAAAATACCTAGGAATAAATGTAACCAAGGAGGCAAAAGACTCATACACTGAACATTACCAGATATTGCTGAAAGAAATTGAAGAAGATACAAATAAATGGAAAGGTGTCCATGTTCATAAATTGGGAGACTTAATGCTGTTAAAATGTCAATACTGCTCAAAGCAATCTACAGATTAATGCTATTCCTGTCAAAACTCAAGGGCATTTTTTGCAGAAATTGAAAAACCCATCTAAAATTTGTATGTAGCCACAAATACCCCAAAGAGCCAAAACAATCTTGAGAATGAAGAACAAAGCTGAAGGCTTTCCTGACTTCAAACATGTTACAAAGCTATAATAATCCAAATGGCATGGTACTTGCATGAAGACAGACATATAGACCAATAGAACAAAATAGAGAGGCCAGAAATAAGCCCATGCATATAGAGTCAATTGATCTTTGACAGGGGTGTTAATAATATGCCATGGAGAAAAGACAGTCTCTTCCTTTTTGATTTCTTTCTTTCTGTTTTCTTTATTTTATTACTATTAGCATATTCATTATTATAAATCATGATTTTCATTATGCCTTTTACCTGACCTGTCCATCCTCAAACCCCCTCACACCCCTCCATCTCTCATAACCTGAAGTTTGTTCTCTCTTTCTGAAAGTTCAAAGAATTGTTGTGGTCTTCTCTCTCTCTCTCTCTCTCTCTCTCTCTCTCTCTCTCTCTCTTTCCTTTTCAGCACCCAGTTATAACTGAGAACATGTGGTATTTCTCTTTCCTAGCTTGGCTTATTTCACTGAACATAGTTTTCTCCAGATTCATCTATGTTGCTGCAAATGGCAGAATTTCATTCCCTTTTATGGCTGAGTAGTACTCCGTTGTGTATATATACCACATTTTCTTTATCCAGTCATCCATCAATGGACACTTAAGTTGGTTCCATATTTTGGCTATTGTAAGTAAATCTGCAATGAACATGGGAGTGAAGGTTTCCCTTCAACATGATGATTTCCATTCCTTTGGATATATACCCAGTAATGAGATTGCTGGATCATATAGAGATTAGAAAACTACGTATCATTTAAAGCACTCACTCAAGAATACATAAGCATATGATAGTTCTATCTGTAGCTGTTTGAGAAACCTCCATACTGTTTTCCATGATGTCTGTGCTAGTTTACACTCCCACCAACAGTGTAGAAGCGTTCCCCTTTCCCTGCATCTTCACCAACATTCACTATTCTCAGTCTTTTTAATAATGGCCAGGCTAACTGGGGTGAGATGATATCTCAATGTGGTTTTGATTTGCATTTCTTTGATGACTAGTGATGCTGAGAATTTTTTTCATTTTGTATGTCTTCCTTTGAAAGATAATCTTCACAAATGGTGTTGGGTAAACTGAATATTAATAAGCAAAGAAATAAAACTGGATCGCTATCTTGCATCACATACAAAAATCAATTGAAAGTGGATTAAAGACTAAGACCTGAAACTACAAAACTTCTAGAAGAAAACATCAGGAAAAAGCTTCATGACACTGGTCTTGGCAATAATTTCTTGGATATAACACCAAAAGTACAGGCAACAAAAGCAAATATAGACAAGTAAGACTATATCAAACTAAGTCTTCTGCACAGCAAAGAAAACAATCAATAGAGTGAAAAGGTGTTGCTTTGCCTCCCAAGGATTTGTCACCCCTTTTCCCCTGGGTGACAGAGCCACCAAAGATTACTCAAAGCCCATCTCTTCTGAGCAGTGAGAAGCTCTGAAAAGGGGTTAATTTCCCAGTAACCTCCAGATAGAAGCATTCCTTCCATCTGGGAAATTAACCATGAATTGGGGTTCTCACCCCATATTTATTCTCCAGACCAGGAAGTTACAGGAAGAGAACATAGGTGGGGTTTTTGCTAAGTACAGTTTAACAAGTTTCACAATAGAAGCTGGTAACATTCAGTAAGGTGACATTCTATAATGCAATTTGCAACAAAAGCTTGATTTTAGCAAACATTCTCTTCTTACAGCAATTTCCCAGTATCTTTACATATCAATCAGTAACCTGTCTGTCTTTAAGCCAGCAACCTTGCTGTGTTACAATTCTTTATCTTGCAACAGAGACTATAGCCTGGGGAAAATTTCCTGTCCTTTGTAAGGTCAATATTTGAAACTGCAAGGCTTTTGGAAAACCAGGCCCTATGAAGTACATTTGCTTTATGCATACTTCACAAAAAGGCAATCTATGGAATGGAGAAAATATTTACAAACCATATTTCTGGTTAGGAGTTGATATTCAAAATCTATAAGGAACTCCTATAACAATAGCAAAAAAAAAAACAATAACCTAATTAAATAGACTTTAGGGCTTTAAATAGACAGAAGACATACAAATGGGCAACAGACATATGAAAAGATGCTCAACATCTCTAATCACCAGGGAAATGCAAATGGAAACCACTATGATCTATCACCTCATACTTGTTAGAATTGACATTATCAAAAAACAGAAAATAACAAGTGTTGGTGAGAATGTAGAGAAAATTGGAATCCCTTTGCACTGTAGATGAGAATGTCAAATTGTGCAGTCACTATGAAAAACAGTATGGGGATTCCTCAAAAATTAAAAATAGAACTACCATAAAATCCAGCAATCCCATTTTTGGATATTTATCTACAAGAATTGAAAACAGAATTTTGAAGAGATATTTGCACTTCCGTGTTCACTGCAGCATTATTCACAATAGCCAAGATGCAGAAACAAATAAACATTCATTGACAGACTAATGGATAATAGAAAAGTGTGGTACATATATACAAAAGAATATTACTTATCCTTTATGTTTTTATTTTTGTTTGGGTTTTTTTTTTTCTTTTTTTGGCAGCTGATGGGTACAGGGATCCAAACCTGTGACCCTGGTGTTATCAGCACCAAGCTCTAACTGGGTGAGCTAACTGGCCAGCCCTTTAAAAAGAAGGAAATCCTGTCATATGTGACAATATGGATGAATCTTGAGGACATTATGCTAAGTGAAATCATTTCAATAATAATAAGTCACAAAGGTTTTTTCCTGTTTTTTTTTCAAGAAGTTTTATTCTTTTACATTTTTCTTATTGTAGTAAAAAACACATAACAAGAAATCTATCTTCTTAACAAATTTTTAAGTGTATGATACAATATTGCATAATGTTGTACATCAGATCTCTAGAACTTCATCTTGCATAACTAAAACTCTATACCTATTGAAGCCAGACACAGTGAGAGAAATACTTCATGTGCTCACTCATAAGTGGGAGAAAAAGGAGGGAGGGAAGGAAGGAAGGAAGGAAGGAAGGAAGGAAGGAAGGAAGGAAGGAAGGCAAGCATAATAATACATTGAATTCTCAGAAGGTGGTTTCTAGAGCCAGGAAAGGGGGAGAGGAAGGAGGGATACCAAGAAATGGGATAATGGACACAAAACAGCTAGTTAGGAAAAATAAGTTCTATTGATGCACAGACAAGCTAGGCATCAATAATTAATAATAATTTACTCCATGTTATCAAATGACAGGAAGAGAAAAGATCAAATGTCCTCAACACAAGGAAATGGTTACATTTCGTAGTGATGAATATGCTACTTATCCTGGCTTGATCACCACACATTGTACACAGGTATTGATACTCAACTCTGTACCCCACAAATATGTATAATCAATTACACTTCAATATAAATAAATAAAAGGCACTTTAGAAACGAAAAGACAGAGGGTGAGAAAATATTTGCAAAGCATACAGCTCATGAAGGACAGACCATGTAAAGAATTCTCAAAATTCAATAATAAAAAAGAAAAATCAATAAAAATGGAAAAATAATTTTAAAAGGTGGTTCGCCAAATAAGCAATGAAGATATGTTCAACATCATTAGTCTTTACAGAAATTTTGATTAAAACCATAATGAGATGCCACCACAGCCTATTAAAAGGGCCAAAATTTAAAAGACTGATTATAGCAAGGTATGGCAAGAAAGTGGGGGATTCCCGCACCACTAAGGGGAACATAAAATGGTACAACTGCTTTATAAAGCAGTTTAGCAGTTTCTTAAAAAGTTAAGCATACACCTACCCTATGATCTAGTCATGCCACTCCTAGATTTTTAAGCAAAAGAGAAGAAAAAATATGTTTATACAAAGACTTAACATAGACAAATGTTCATATTAGTTTTATTTGTAATAGTCATAAAGGAGAAATAACCCAAAAGCCCATCAACAGGTGAATGGACAAACAAAATGTGGCATGTACTTAACAATGGTACACTACTCAGCAATAAGAAGAAACGAACTGTCGGTACACAAAACAACATGGATGAGTCTCAAAATAATTATGCTGAGTGAAAGAAGCCAAACCGGAAAAAAAAAAAAAAAGAGTACATACTCTCTGATTCCATTTAGATAAAGTTTTGGGAAATTCTCAGCCATTATCTCTTTATTACTTCTCCCCCATCCTCTGATTCCTTTCCTTCTGTGATTACTATTGCACTTATTTTACACCCTTTGACACCAGCCCTAATGTCTTTTACATTCTATTATGTGTTTTGCATTCTTTGTTTTTCTGTGCTTCAGTTTGTATACTTTCTATTTACTTGTTTTTCTGGTATTTTATTGTTCTGAACCAACTGTGAATTTGAGATGTTATTTACAGTTTTAAAATCCCCATTTAATTATTTTTATAAATTCCAGCCATTATCTCTTTATTACTTCTCCCCCATCCTCTGATTCCTTTCCTTCTGTGATTACTATTGCACTTATTTTACACCCTTTGACACCAGCCCTAATGTCTTTTACATTCTATTATGTGTTTTGCATTCTTTGTTTTTCTGTGCTTCAGTTTGTATACTTTCTATTTACTTGTTTTTCTGGTATTTTATTGTTCTGAACCAACTGTGAATTTGAGATGTTATTTACAGTTTTAAAATCCCCATTTAATTATTTTTATAAATTCCAATTCTCTTAAGTTTTCCACCTACTCATCTGTCTTAGCTCATGCTGCCATAACAAAATACCATAGACTGGGTGGCTTAAACGACAGAAACTTCTTTTCTCACAGTTCTGGAGGCTGGAAATCCAAGATTAGGGTTGCCAGCATGGTTGGGTTCTGGTGAGGGCTCTCTTCCTGGCTTGCAGATGGCTGCCTTCTCACTGTGTGCTGGAGGCTTTTTGATTCTATGTTCCCAATTTGCTAATCTAAAACTTAAATTTCCAATAATTTTTTCTAATTCTTTAAACTTTATCAGAATGTTGCCTTTTTAAATGTTCTTGGCAGAGAAGGTGAGGGTTATTTTATATTTGTTTCTGCTTGATTTAGAATTCCTATTTTCTACATTTATGTCTCTTTATGGTTTCTTTTAATCTTGGTTTTCTCCTTTGTGCTGCAGACTTTTCTCAAGAATCTTGTAATCATTTTGACCAATTTATATGTAAGACTGAAGAAAAAGAAAGGTGACATCAGAGCTTTGTTAGTTGAATGAGACTTATGGACAATCGAACTTTGTCAGCTACCAGGAAACCAGCCATTTTTCTGGAGCAACCCTTCCCGCAAAAAACACCGGGATATAGATGGCTTTGCATAGGTAGACAACAGCAACACTTGCTATCTTAGATTTTCACATATGGCTTAGCTTGTCTGATATCTTTGAAAAAGCAAACAAACTTCTGTGTTATTATATTTGTTTGTTTATGGTCTGCTTAATTGGTTGCCTTTGCCAAGGTATAAATACTAGCTAAAGGCCCTTCTGTGCATGAGGGTAGGGGTGCAAGTCAAGGCGACTGTTGCAAGTACGAAGCTTCAACTCATCCCCCTGTTTTCTCCCCCACTTGTAATTCTCATTCTTTGTCTGACATGGAGCCTCAAGCCTGTCTAGGATGCTACCAGGGAAGTCAACTGCCTTTAGCTGCAGTTTCCTTGGAATTAAGAATGCCATTAGAAAGCTGGTTCCTTCTCATTGCTCAGATTTCAGCTCCAGTGTCACCCCAGAGAAGTCTACCATGACTACCCTAACTAACTAAAATCCATCTCAACCACTCTCTATCATAGTTTCCTATTTTGTCATCCTCATAGCATTTATCACCATCTGAAATGATTTTGTTATTGGTTTATTGTTTATTTCCCCTACTAAAATGTAAATTCATGGGCAGGAATTTTGTTTTTCTTATTCACAGCTATATCCTGTGTCTCTACCAACACCTGTAACATGAAAGGTGCTCAGATATTTAAAAAATAAAGACATAGTCATAAGACACTGGGCAGGGTGGAGAGAAAGAGAGATGCCTCAGCTTCAGCTCAAAATTTATCTAGCTCAGGTTCAGCCCCATTCCCATAACTTCTATCCAAAACTCAAATTTAACTCTAATTCAACACAAATTCACTCCCGCCTAAGCCTAGAAAATCTAGAATGATGTGGTCTCTTTTTCACCAACCTTCACCTCACCTCCAGTTCCTATGTTCCTAGATTGTTGATTGTTACATCTCCTTGGTATGTTTCAGATTCACTGTCTCTCATGACCTCTCCAAACACAACGCTCATAACCATAATCTTGATCACAGCCTCACCTTCATCCTCTCTACCTACCTACCTGTAACTTGAGACAAAACTGGAATTTTACCCCAGGAGAAGACCATGCCAGGATTGTGTCCCTTCATGCTGACCCTCTGTGCAAGGGTCCGGAGAGGATGGGAGTTTCTCTGGCATCAAAACTGTGTCAAGAGTATGTTTGTTATCTGCCTCAAATATGTGTATAATATAGGGCACCAGACTGATAGTTCATCCTCAAATACTTTTTAGGCTGAGAGAAGGTATTCATGAAGGAATTAATAATAAATACAATAAGAATTAATTTATCCCCTGGTATTTCTTTTAGCCATAAGTGGACACTCTGACCTAGAGAAACACATTGAAGTTGGACATAGGACAGAACCACCAGCTGTGTGCCTCTGAAATCACAATGTAAGCTATAAAAGTATGTGAGTGCCATCTAGAGGTAAAACTAGGACTGCACAATTTTTTTATTTAATTTTATTTTATTTTACTTCTCAAAATACATTGTACTTGATTTTCGTGCCCCTTTACCCTTCCTCTCCACCCCTCCCCTCCCCCGCCTACATCATATCCGTGCACTTGGCTTAAATAGTTCAAGGAATTTTTGTGGTTATTCTGTCTTCTTCCCCCCACCCTTTATTTGTTTGTTTATTTATTTATTTATTTATTTATTTATTTATCTATTCATTTATTTATTTATTTATTTTTAGCTCCCACAAATAAGTGAGAACATGTGGTATTTCTCTTTCTGTGCCTGACTTAATGTAATTTTCTCTGTCTATCCATTTTGTTGCCAATGGTAGTATTTTGTTCTTTTTTGTAGCAGACTAGTATTCCATTGTGTAGATGTACCACAGTTGCCTTATCCACTCATCAGATGATGGACATATGGGCTGGTTCCAGCTCTTGGCTATTGTATATAGAGCTGCAGTAAACATTGGAGTACAGGTATTCCTTCGACATGATGATTCCCATTCCTCTGGGTATATTCCCAGCAATGGGATCGCTGGGTCCTATGGTAGATCTATCTGTAATTGTTTGAAGAGCCTCCAGAACATTTTCCATAAAGGCTGCACCATTTTGCAGCCCCACTAACAGTGGATGAGAGTTCCTTTTTCTCCACAACCTCTCCAGCACTTATCTTTCTCAGTCTTTTGGATGTTAGCTATCCTAACTGGGGTGAGATGGTATCTCAGTGTGGTTTTGATTTGCATTTCCCGGATATTCGGTGATATTGAGCACTTTTTCACGTGTCCGTTGGTCATTCATATATCTTCCTTTGAGAAATATCTGTTTAGCTCTTTTGCCCATTTTTTAATTGGGTTATTTGTTTTTTTGTTTTAAAGTTGTTTGAGTTCCTTATATATTCTGGATATTAATCCTTTGTCAATGTATATTCTGCAAATATTTTCTCCCACTCTGTTGGTTGTTTTTTACTCTGTTGATCGTTTCTTTTTCTGTGCAGAAGCTTTTTAGTTTGATATAATCCCATTTGTTTATTTTACCTTTAGTTGCCTGTGCTTTTTGGGTCCTATTTATGAAGTCTGTACACACTCCTACTTCCTGGAGTGTTTCCCCTATATTTTCTTTAAGGAGTTTTATTGTTTCAGGATGTATATTTAATTCTTTAATCCATTATGAGTTGATTTTGGTATATGGTGAAAGATACAGGTCTAGTTTCATTCTCCTACCTATGATTACTCAGTTTTCCCAGAACCATTTGTTGAAAAGGCAGTCTCTTCCCCTGTATGTAGACTTGCTGCTTTTGTTAAAGATCAGATGGCTGTAGGCATATGGGTTAATTTCTGGGTTCTCTATTCTATTCCAGTGATCCATGTTTTTATGCCAGTACCATGCTCTTTTGGTTATTACAGCTTCATAATATAGCTATTGAATCCTAGATCTGTCTTTCATGAAATGTGCAAACCACTGAAACTTGGGCAAATTACTTAACTTCTCTGAGACTCAATTTCCCAGTTTGTTAAGTGAAGTGGGAATACCTACCTTGTGGTCTCATGGTAAGGACTAACAATAGTATTTATTATTTATATACAAACTAGCACAATTATTGGAACAAAAAATGTGCTGAAAAATTGGTAGCTTTTACTATCATTATGATAATAATGAAAATTATATGAGATTAACTCACCTACTTTGCAAAATTGCTGTGAAAATTAAATTATGTACACATGTACAATAGACTGCCAGGCAAGACAGAACTTAAACTTTTTTTCATCAAGAGGACCTGCCAATAGCTTCTATCTGACAAACATTCTAAGTTTTATCACTTTGAAATAGATCTTTGATTTTTCTTCAAACATTTTACTTGCACCTCTTAGTTATTGCAAACAATGAGGTGTGGAATAGCTATAACAGGATCCTTTAAGGCTTACAAAATGTCTCAAGATTTGGCTACTTGGGAGAAGGGGTTACATTTGCACAGAGTGGAGCCCATCTCTTCTCTTCTGACAATCATCAAGATTAGAATTTCTCTGATAGATTGAGCATATATTGAAACATCACAAAAACCTTTGTACTACACATTATTCTTGGAAAACTCAAGGAAGGTAGGTATCATAGGCATGTAGGCCTTGAGCAATTAAATGAAAAGTAAAAGTGATGTAACCTATTTTATGCATCAGACTGGTAGAAGGGGTCATTGTAACTACACATATGCAACACTGCATCTGGTATATGGTAGCACTCAATCAATGGTGGTTCTTATTACTGAGATTCCATGTGGTTTTTTGCTAATCCAATCCAGAGCTCATGTCATCTGGCAGCAGCCTCACCTGGGCCCAGTCAGCAACCTCCCTGTGAATGCTCACTCAGTGGCTAGGCCAGAGCCCGGTTAGGATGGAGAGAGAGACCGCTGGGGAGGGTGGCCAAGCCATGCTGCCATCACAGACACTGTCCAAATTCTAAAATAGTCTTCACTTCTGTCTCCTTTTCGGTGAACATTTCTAATAGGAACAACTTGCTCTAAGTAGCATATCTAAAGAGTAGTTGCCCAAGCTGCAGATTATTTTCCTTTTTATTTTCCCCCACCAGTGTTAAATTTCTTGCATAGAATACAGGGAGAACAAGCGGAGAAGGGAATGAAGTAATAGTTCTTGTGGATGTGACAAAGTCCAGAGGCCTCAAATCATCTCCGGAGTGTGTTGCACTTTCCCTCCCAGTGGACTTCCCATGTTTGCTACATGAATAATGCACTCTTAAGCTCTGAAACAACACAATGGTAACCTTAACAAAATGGCAATTTGAAAGTAAACTGCCATTACTAATTTGCATCTCAATAGTGCAGATTTTTTTATAATGCACTCTTAATTGCGTTAGAGGCATGGGGAATAAAGCATATTCCCCTTGCCTATTGTTGGGATCACCTTATGGATTCAAACATCAAGATCTATCCTTAGGTTTATGGGTGACAAATATCAGCCCATTGTCCTAATGGTGAAAAATATCATCTACTACCACAGGATACAAATTAAACTTAGTGAAATTCCTCAAAAGCAATCTCTGAATTACAGGCAATAGAGCTGGAAGGATCCAGAAAAATAACCCATGCTTATCTCAACCTCAAAGGTACCCCGGTACCACCTGGGAGCTTTTAAAAAATGACAATGCACAGACACTACCTGGGACCTATTAAGTCAGAATCTCTATAGGGATAGGGCTCAGTTATCAGTATTTTTTAAAACTTCATAGAAGATGAATAAGTGCAACCTAGAATAAGCACCACTAATATAAGTCACCCCCATGATTGCACTGGCAGAGGCTTGGAGCCCCCACAGCAAGGGTAACTTGGGTAACTTGTGCAAGATCCTGGGGCACTGGGAGCGCTGGCTGTAGACCTGTGTGTTCTACACAGCTGGTGCTCTTCTTGCTGGGCTGCCACGTTTTGGCACATCTTCACCTTAGTTCCCTCTTCCCCCGAAGACCCACTCTGCCTCCAAGTCCCCACTTTATTCACTAATTCGTCAGACTTGTAGAGAGCATCTCCTATGTGCCAAAAAATCCCATTCCTGGAGTATACTCCTACCTCAGATCTGCCAAACCTTTTCTGTTGCGGCGATTTTCTTGGTGTTCCTAAAAGGCATTGCCTCCTGCAAGCAACATCTTTTAACCAATCTACCCACAAGAGGGAGCCGAGCACCCCACTCTTTTTGGTATAAATCCACAGATTGGACAAATCAAGCAGAGGGGGAGCAGATTGAGGAGGCAGACCCTCCAGGGAGTGGGTGAGGGTTGGAAGAAATGACTTCGGAGCCACCTTTCAGGTCTGGGACGCTGTGCTGCCCACCCAAAGAAGGCTTTGGGGCACCTGGATATGGCAGGCTTTACGAGCAGGCACACCCGAGCCCTCACTGGCTGATAGTTCACCTCCAACCATCATCTGTAAAGTAACCACAGAACCTGGTGTGAGGATCAAGTGTGGCCAAGAGTGTGCCCAGAATAGGGCAAGTGCCTAATAAATAGTGGGTTCCATCTCCTGGTGTCCCCTCCCCTACCCCCTCTCCCTGCTTTCTTTCATCTTCATCCAATTCTCCTCCCTTTTCCTGACAAGGCACTTAACACAGGGTAAGCCTGAGCACCCACACCTCCACCATGGGCAGCATTCATTATGGAGCCTGTCCTGCAGGGACCACCCGATAAGCTCTGAACTGTGAACTTTGCATGCTCCAGTTACGGGATGAACACTGCCTCCAATGGCCCTGCCTGTCAACAAGCCCTCACCGGATAATTCCTCAGTCGGGGATTGGAGGCAGGAGCCAAGCTGGCCTACAGTGTCATAGCCCTGGCCTTCCACCCTCCCTGGCAAGCAGTGCTTGAGCCTCTGCGGCACTCCCCAGGCCTGAAGCCCACTGCTGCACAAGACAGCCACTTATCAGGAAGGCTTTCAGCTGACACTCAGCTCTCCCCAATGCTTCTGCCTGTGGCCCTTCAGGGACCTGGAGCCAGAGATATGCCCCTGAGTCTTCTCTCCTTCAGACTTTAATGAACGAATCCTTCCTCACCCTGGTATGATCTCCCTAGGTTGTGGCCCCACACCTGAAGTGTGGTGGCCAGGGCTGAGGGCAAGGGGACTCTCACATGCCATGGTCTAAACAATGTGTTTTTGTCACGACCAGCCTAGACTGCATGAACCCAGAGCAGTAGGCCAGCCTGTTCTTTGCCATCCACCTGTGGCTGCCTCCGGTGCCTAGATCTTTTTGCCATGAATAGTGCAAACCACTGAGCTCCCTGAGACTAGATATTTATAGTTGGGGGTTGGGCATAAAGGCAGATGGATTCCACCAGCCCCCTCCTCACTGTCCCATCCCTCTCCCCAACATGCAGGTTGCCGTCTGTTAGCCAACATCCACAGAGCTCAGCTGTCTCGGTCACAAAAACCACTTACTAGGAGTCCAAATCCTAGATTCTATTCCCGGGAAATTTGAACCAGTTCTCAAATAAAAAGTCACATTCCCACTCTCAGCCGAGCACCACCAGAGTTGGTCATCACCAGTAGGTGAAGTGACTGATTGCCCTGCGGCTGTGAATGAGAATACACCTTTCACACTAAAGCAGTTGTCCCTTCCTCTCTTTCTTCCTCCCTTAAATACACAGACACACACATATACACACACAGACATACACGTACACACACAAAGACACACACACAGACACGCACACACAGAGACACACACACAGACTGCCTTACCATGGACCTTCAGAGAGCCAACAATCTCCTAGGGCATGGGCACTGTTCCTGTACCCCCAGCAAAGTGCTTGGCACCCATCATGTGCTCAATAAATGTTTGCTGACCTGAACAGAGCCACAGGGGAGCCAGTCCAGACAGCTGCTTAGAGCAATGAGAAAAATGAATCTTGTCTGGGTTTTCTGCTGATTAAGTCCTGCATATAGAGTTCTGAGTGGAAGATTTTACATCATGAAAACATTTCTGAGACCCTCCTCCCTTCCTTTTCCACAAAGCTCAGACTCCATCTTGAGCCCCAGTGATGTAGCCCCTAATCTCTTGGCTGCAGCCTTTTGGGGAAGGGACCAGTCAATTTGGGGGAAGGTTTCCAGCTCCGTTTTTGGTCCACCTGTGTGCACCCAAGAACCCTGGGATCCTGGGAACCCTGTCATCAGACAGCATCTGCTTTACTGAGAGTGCTTCATCCAAGGGGTTCCTGAGCAATACGGTAGCCCCGGTCTGCCTGACTCCAGAGCCTGTGCTTGAAACCACCGTGTGGCACAGCCTCCAGTGCTGTCAGCAATGAGAGGTCCTCAGTTAGGACGAAAAGGGTGTTCCCCAGCCTGGACTGCAGGTCCTTTTGCTGCAGAAAGAGTACCAGGAGGAGCTAAGCCTAGTTTCAAGAGGAGGTAATTATGCTTGTCAGAAACTCCTCAGAGGCTGGATGACTGCACATAAGGGCATCCATTCATCCACTCATTCATTTCTAGAAAAAAATATTACAGAATATGGACACAGCTGAGGTTCTAGAATCAGACAGAACTGGGTTTAAACCTCCGCTCTGCCACTAAAAAGCTAGGCAAATCACCTGACCCCCTCACTCTCCCTCAACTGTAAATTTGAGAATAATTATATCCCTGTTTCAAAGGTAAAATGAGATACTGCATACAGTGTAATTATTTAACCCTCATAAGTGTCTTACAAGATAGATATTGTTATCCCCATTTTAAAGATGAGGAAACAGGCACTGGGAAGGGAAGGAAGTTTTCCAAGTTTGCACAGCTTGTTACTTGCAAAGATGGGACACAGAATAAATCCTGTCTGATTTGTCAGCCTAGCCTGTGCTACTTCTCAGGTGGGGTCCCCTGCCATCTGGGCGCCCACGCTTGCAGGGAGAGGCACCACCATGGCTTGGAGAAAACAGCCTCAGTGTCCTCAGAATCTGTGGTTGCTCCCTTCCCTGAAGTCCTCTGCAGCACCAAAAACTGAGTCTTCCTGGCTCCAGTTCCCTGTGAGGTTTGGGGAGGACCAGAGCCCCACATCCTGCCAGCAACACGTTTTTACAACACATGCATCAATAAAACCTGCCTTGCTCCTTGTCCTAAGTGGGCAGAGGGTGCTGTCTCCCAGCCCAAAGCTCTCTTCTGCTTCGAGAAATGACTGTGCAGCTCTCCACTGCTCCAGAAGCCATGGTGACAGCCTGTGTGCAGAGAGTGGCCTGTGCTCACAGCAGGTGCCTGGTCCATCACTCGCCTCTGGCAACCAGAGACACTCATCCCAGCGTGAGCTCACTAGGCCACTTGAGCGACGCTGGCCCATCTCTCCTTCCGTCCCGCTCGAACCCACTGCTCAGGATGTGGGCCTTGTCGGTTTCACAGTTCTCTTCTCCCCTAATCTAGAGGACAAGCTCCTCCTACCCCACTGCAAGCACTTGTCTGGGAGTAGCCATCTCAGCATCATGAGCAAAAGGTAGATTTTTATGACTCTAACAGATGGTGACAGAACATAAAATTCATCTTAGGTAGTTGTTTAAAATTATCTCCCTGCAAGAGATTTTGATTTGGAAGAACCCAAGGGGAGGCCTGAGAAGCTGCAGTGTTAACTCTGGGGACTCCTGAGGCTGTGCCCTGGGGCCGTGCTGCTCTAATGCCCCTGACTTGGGGTCTTTGGGCAGGACACCAGCCAGGACCTCCGAGGTGAAGCTGACAAAGCACAGGCTTCTATGTCAGGCAAACCTGGTTCACATCCCAGCGGCACCATTTTCTGGCTGTGCAGTGTGGTCTAACGACTTACCATCTGTGAGTCTCCATTACTCTGTCCCTGGGTTCCCCTCCCTCGTGCCTATTTTTAGAGTTATCCCAAAGATTAAGTGAGGTATTATACCTCAACTGAACGGTCCAGAGCACAGGAAGTCAGACTCCCTTCAGTCTCTGTTTGCATCTCTACCAGGAGGGTCTCAGGCTGTGTCTCTGGCTTAGCATTTGCTGTAACACATTGAGAATATGTGGGTATGTCTCCCTCTCTCTCCACAGTTGGCTGTGAGCTCCATGAGAACAAGGGTTGTGATTAATCCCTTTTTATTTCCAGGGCCTAATGCAGAGCCAAGTATATAGTAGGCCCCCATGAATAGTGTGGGTCTGTTGAAATAGAGACCTTCAGTGTGTCCTTCCACCTTGGACCCTCAGCCAGGTCATGTGAAAATAACAAAACCTACCAGTGTTCATTGAATAACTACTTAGTACCAAGCCCTGTGCTAGGGGCTTGGCGCATCTCACTTCTAATCCTTCTTATATCCATGTGGATATGGATTAAACCAGGACCCCGTCCCCCCTGTTTGTTTTACTTAGGAGGTGACTATGGTTCAGAAAGATAAGGTAGGTGTCTTGCCCAAGTCACACAGCTGGAGGATGTCAAAGTCAGGACTGGAGCCCAAATCATAACCCCAAAGCCTGTGCCCTTCTCACTGCTGCTGTAGCCTCCCCCCATAACCAAGAACCGATTCCTCTGCCGTGGCTCCCCTCCGCATTCGCAGGACTTGTGGAGGTCTGGGTGAAAGGCACAAAAGAAGCCAAGCAAATCTTGGGGTCCCCACAGCATGCCTTAATGCCCATCTGAAACATACTTATCTAAAATTCTCCACAGACAGAAGCCATAAAATCATAGCCTTATTTAGTGTTTCTCCAACTCTAGCTCTGAGACAGCTCCACAACTCTTGGCTAGGAATATTATTTCAAATAACTCATGCAGACAGCTGTGTAACCAAGAGAATAGATAGATGGGTCCCGGAATGCCCCTTTGCTGTAGATCACAACACCCCACCCCCGTACCCTCCCCCAAGCTGCCTGGACAGAAAGAGGTCAATGATTAATTATGCTAAGATAAACAGAGTTAATTTTCTTCCTGGATAAAACTAATTACAACTGTGTTTGTTTAGGTAGGACATGGAATTACTGTCCCCATTGACAAATCTTCCTAATTGAAAAGAGTGTTTATTTTAAAGAGGTGGGGGTTGAGGTCACTAAACAACAGTTAGCTAGTGTTTTCCCCATTTTTCATTTGAAGAGGGACAGTGATTAGGTGTTGGCCTCAAAGGTATATGCAAAATCTCTTTCTCTGGGTCCCTCACCCTCAAGCCTGCTCGGCTACAGCATGGGAGAGAAGCATTTGGCAGTTTGGAGGTTTCCTAGAATTCATGCCCTGTGGTTGATTAACTTTTACTGGCTGGTGAAATCAGAGTAGCACCCTCTTTGGGAACCCAGTGAGGAGTGAGGAAGGAGTGTTTTGAATCCCACCACCCACCAACATCATAAACTGTGGGAGAACATGTGACCAAATGTGAATGAATTCTTACAGCATTGTGCTAGGTCAGCTTCAGTGCCAAGGCACTGGCGATAAAGAGGAGAGACGCTGAGTCTCTACTCCCAAGGAGGCCATGGCCAGACGGGGGAGACAGTAATAGCTATTCACATCTAAGGTGCTGTAGGAGCAGAGGGAGAAGTCATGGAGAAGAGGCAGGCAGGTGGAGAACAGAAGAGCTTTCCCACAGGGGAGCCAGTGTGAGCAAAGGTGTGCAGGTGTATTGTGTGTTTAGAGAGCGACACAATCACTGTGACAGGGATAGGAGTGTGAACTGAGGCATGTGGCTGCCGATGAGGCTGGAAAGACAGTGGCATTTGGATCATGACAGTTTGTATTAGCATACTAGAGCTGCTATAACAAATTAGCACAAACTGGGTGGTTTAAGACAATTTATTGTCTCACAGCTCTGGAAGCTGGAGGTACAAAGTCAAGGTAGGGGCAGGGGCATGAGCCTCCCAAAGCCTATTGGGAGGATCCTTTCCTTGCCTCTTCCAGCTTCTGGTGGCAGCCCCAGGCATTCCTTGGTTTGTGGCAACATAACTCCAATCTCTGCCTCCATGTCTCATGGTGGTCCTCCCTCTATGCCTACGTCTGTGTCCAAAATCCCCTCTTCTTACATGGGTACTGTATTAGTCAAGGTTCTTCAGAGAGACAGAATCAATAGGATATGTTATAAATATATGAGAGGGGATTTATTAGGGGTATTAGCTCACATGATTGTGAAGAAAATTCCCACAATAGGCCATCTGCAAGCTGAACACCAGTAGCCTGGCTCATTCCAAGTCCGGAGGCCTCAAAACCAGAGAAGCCAATGGCATCCTTGGTGTAAGTCCTGGAACCCAAAAACTGAAGAGTCTTGAGCTCTGATGATGTCCACAGATGGGAGAGAAGAGTGTATCCCAGCTCCAGCAGATAGAGAGATTTACCTTTTTTCTCCATCTTTTTTCTCCCTGGGGCCCCCAGTGGATTGGATGGTTTCCACCCACATTGACGGTAGGCCTCTCCCACCCAGTCCACTCAGACTCTCACACTAATCTTTGCTGGAATCACCATCATGGACACACCTAAAAAGATAGCTTTACTAGATTTCTTGGCATTCCTTAACCTAATCAAGTTGACATCTAGAATTAATCTTCACAAGTCCACCCTTTGTCAACTTGGTTTCCATACTATCTCCTTAAATCATACTTAATCTTCAAATGGTGCAATAATGTAATAGTTTTGCATAACATGATACAACTATCCTGTGTACAACAGAAAATGCATTAATCTCTTGCTTTGATTTCATAGATGGGTCTTTGAACTTTGGACTTCTGAGTTGCAACAAGTTAAGACTATGGGGATGAAATGAATGTATTTGCATGTGAAAAGGACATGAGTTTGGGGGGCCAGGGGCAGAATGTAGAGGATTTAATTATGTTTCTCCCACATAATTCAATGGAAAATTACCACAACCAAATCCATGCAAGACTACAAATGGCCTAGATTCTTCAGGGATGAAGGTTTGGGTCACTCCACCAGGTAAAGAACCGCAACCAGCTGAGGTGCTTGTTGAAGGCAAAGGGAATACAGAGTGGGTAGTAGAAGAAGGTACTTATAAATACCAGCTTCGACCATGTGACCAGTTACAGAACTGAAGGTTGTAATTGTCCCCCCTGGTGTGTTAAGAATATGTCTCTATGTATATATAATGTACACATATTAAGCAATTATCTTTGTTTTTGTTCCTCTTATGCTTTACTATGTACTGTGAAACTTACAGACTTTATACCAGCATTTAAATTTGTTATCCTTGGGCTGGCCCCGTGGCTCACTCGGGAGAGTGCAACGCTGGTAGCGCCAAGGCCGCAGGTTCAGATCCTATAGAGGGATGGCCGGTGCACTCACTGGCTGAGCGTGGTTTGGATGACACCGAGCCAAGGGTTACAATCCCCTTACCAGTCAAAAATTTTTTTAAAAAATAGTAAAATAAATAAATAAATAAATTTGTTACCCTTACCTCATAGTATTTGCATTTAAGTTATGGGATATTGGGAGAAGAATAAATATCAATTAAGTACTTTGCCTCCTCTTCTGGATTTGGTTGTTGTAATTTTCCATTGACATTAATCACAGGGTGTGGTAGTACTAAGAGTCCTCCTAAGGGATCTCCTGTATTCCAGACATAACCTTCCTTATCTCCATTGTGAAGTAGTAGTCCAACTTCCCCTTGGTGGTCTAGGTCAATGGAGTCAAGGTACATGACTCACCAGTTTTGAGATTTAATGCCTGCCCTGCTGGGTTTCAGACTTGCTGGGGACCTGTTACCCCTTTCTTTTGGCCTATTTCTCTCTTCTGGAATGGGACTATTTACTTTATGCTTGTCCCATCATTGTATCTTGGAAGTAGATAACTTGTTTGGACTTCACAGATGGGACTTTGAACTTTGGACTTTTGAGTTGAAACAAGTTAGGACTTTGGGGGTGCAATGAATGTATTTGCATGTGAAAAGGACATGAGTTTTGGGGGCCAAGGGCAGAATGTAGTGGATTGAATTACATTCCTCAAAAACTCACTGAAGCTTGAATTGTGTCCTCCAAGTTTTACATATTAGAAACTTGGCCCCCCACTGTGACTGTCAAGAGGGTGGGAATTCCTATCATGGTAATTGAAAGGTGAAGCCTTGAAGAGATAATTGGATTGTAGGACCGTGCAATAGTGGATGGATCAAAAATGGTAGTCGGGGGCGTGGTTCTGAGGGCTTTCAAAGAAGAGGAGAGTCGGTCTCTCTGTTCTCTCTGCTCCGCCATTTTGCAGTGTGATAATCTGCCATCACTGAAGTCATCACCAAAGAGAGCCTTTACCAGATGTGTTCCCTGGACTTTGGACTTCCTAGCTTCTGAAAATGTCAGCAATAAATTTTATTTTCTTTCTAAATTGCGCAGTTCCAAGTATTTTGTATAAGCAACAGAAACAGACTAATGCAGTTACCATATTGCATATAGGCGCATCCTACTCCGGTATGATTTCATCTTAACTAACTACGTTTCAACTCCATTCCCAAATAAGGTCACATTCTGAGGTCCTAGGGGTTAGGACTTCAACATTCCTTCATGGGGGGGACATGATTCGATTTGTAACACAAGTTACAGAAGCCATCTTCAGGAGCACGAATTTCGCTCTGCAAGCAGAGGGAAGACACGGAAGGGATATAAATGATGGAGTGGTTTTGTTTGTCTTGTTCTGTTTAAGAGTCCTCTGGGTCCAATGAGGAGGACTGATTGGGGAGCATGATCCAAAGTGGGAAGACCAGTTAGGTAAAAAGTTGTTATGATAATCCAGGTATATGTGGGTTGTTCCTGAAGTTTGACAGCAGCAGAAGAGGTGGTTTGGAGAGAAAGAAATCTGTGATAGGGCTGTTTAGATTCTATGATTCGAAGAGCACAGTGATGACTGGGATGCTGGAGGAGGAAGGGAAAGGGAGGAGTCAAGAACTCAAGAACGACTTCCAGATTTCCTACTGAGCAGCTGAGCCGAGGAGGAAACACGTGTGGGAGGAGAAATAAATTCTGTTCGGGACAAGTGTCATTCGAGCTATCTGATCAGATGTTCAGGCAGCAGCTGGATCTAAGTATCTAACATTCACAGAAACACTTGCCTCTGGAGATACGGATTTAGAAGCCATCAAGAAGTAGAAGATCATCGAAGCAGGAAAATGGATGATACTCCAGAAAGACCACATACAGTGAGAAGAGAAGGCCCAAGATGAAGCCTGAGGAAACTGACATATAAGGGGTTAAAAGAGAAGGGGACTGGACTGAGAAAGTGCAGTCAGGGAGGTGGGTGGAGGAGCAGCCAAGGTCTGATTTCTCAAGACTTCCCAATCCTCACAGCAGTACTGACATTGATTACACCTTCTGCTGCAAGCTGATCATGCACCGCACGGGGTGGGGGGGGGGAGG